>NC_080580.1:5765924-6065924 GCF_029962835.1 Magnolia sinica
CCGCAAACAATTTCATTAACCTTATCCTTCTTTCCTTCCATGGCCTCAACTTTCCTTATGAGCGTAGTCACTTTACACTTGAGATCATCCTCTTCCTTCAAGAGATATATTCCACCTTTCTCCTTTAATTGAGTCGGCCTAGACGTGATGTTCGACTTTAGGTAATAGTCCCATGATTGTGTTTTTTCAACAAGATTATCGAGGTAATCCCATACCTCGTCAACATTTTTATTAATGAATTCTCCATTACACATTGTCTCGACCATTTGGCGCATGGAAGATGTCAGTCCATCATAGAAAAAATTTGTAATGGGCCACGTTTCAAATCCGTGTTGTGGGCATAAACTGACCAAATCTTTGAACATTTCCCAACATTGGAAAAATGTTTCATCTTCCTTTTGGGCAAAGTTCATGATTGCTTTTCTGAGGGTAATCGTTTTATGATGTGGGAAGAATTTTTTTATGAATTCCCTCTGCATGTCGTTCCATGTGCCAATGGATCTAGGACGCAGTGAATGTAACCACGTCTTAGCCTTCTCTTTTAAGGAAAAAGGAAAAAGTTTCAGCCTGATTATATCCTCAGATACATTAGGAAAATATAATGTAGCTATAATCTCATCGAACTCTTTCAAATGTAAATATGGACTTTCTGATTCAAGTCCATGGAATTTGGGAAGGAGTTGGATAACTCCTGGCTTGATGTCCATTTGTCCTGTATTTTCAGGGAAAATCATGCATGAGGGTGCACTCACTCCCGCCGGTTGTAGATAATCTCGTAAAGTATGAGGCGGGGGTGCGTGATACACCTCATTCTCATCTTGGGTATCCTCCACCCTGGGTGGAAGTAGAGGAGGTTGGTCTTCAGCCATAACTTCAATTAACTCAGGAAATTTCGAGTGGTGTCTAGTCCTGCGATGGATAGTCAACCTCTCAACCAATCCTCATTCAGTCAAGAGACGTCGAGTGTTGTCATAGGCCCACTTGGGCATGAAACACTCGTAGCCCTCATTCAAATTCGAACGAAAAGAAAATCTAGAAAGAAAGAGAGAGTTGGAAAGAAATTACCAACTTGAAGTCCCTAAGTTAAAGACCTGCAAAAGAAAACAAACAAGTCAGTTTCTAAAAGAAGAAAAGTCTAAACTAGAAAGTAAATTACTAAAAGAGAACTGAAAAATAGAAAGTAGAGAGAACGGTTATCGAATTAGAAATTTCTATCTTAAAAGCCTACACAGTAAGAAAGTTAGTTTCTAAAAAGGAAAGAATCTCTAAAGAGGGAAATAACTAACCTAGTTTCTAGAAACAAAAGAGGAAAGTTTCTAAAAATAAACTAGTTCCTAAGAATAGAGAAAATACTAGAAAATAGAAAATTTCCAAAATTAAAAGAAAGCTTAGAATAAGAAAATTTCTAAAACTCAAACAAAAATTCTAAAAATAGAAAAAGTAGAGGATTTAGAAAGGAATTACCAATTTAGAAACTTATGTCAGAATCCTACAAAACAGGAAAACACGTTAGTTTCTAAAAATAAAATAAAATAAAAACCTTTAACCTAAAGTTAGTAAAATCCTAATCTTAACCTAATTCTAAAACTAATTAATTTCAGAAAAACGTAGCCGTCAATCCCCGGCAACGGCGCCAAAAACTTGTTCACTCCCCAAGTGTAGGGTTGTGATGTAGTAATAAACTCGGTGAGACCGAGGTCGAATCCCAAGGAACTGATACCTGTGCGTTATCTGAAACTAAGTAGAACTAGAACTTAGACTAAGATGTAATCTAAATCAAATAGAATTCATTGAATAATTGTAGAATAATTTTCTAAAACTTTAAACAATTCAGAAAAGGGAAACTAGAGATTCAGAGGATCCACTTGTAGAGATCAGGGAGATCTTATGCCTACATCAAGAATCATGGAACTCAAACTGAACTTACTTGATTTAATCTTCACGAGATGAAAGGTATATGAATTAGAATGGATTCCATCACCAAACCATGCCCAAGAAACAAAGTTAACAACAGAATTAAACTAATCACCAACCAATCAACATGCTATGAAGGTTAGGAAGGGTACCATCATCCTACCATGCCCAGGAGACGATGGTGAACAACAGGGCTTCCTGACGTCATAAACAGAAAAAGGGAAAGGGAAATATTCAAAGCCATTGCAGACCCATTGTAATTTCAGTCACAACAGACCATTAAAGACTAAAAACATTCCTTCCATAATCAACTAAAAAACAAATTCAGCTCATGAATTAACATTAAAAACATAAAATAGAATCTCCCATCTTGCTACAGGCTTCACCTCTTAGCCCTAGCTAAGAGGTTTAGCCAATCACGGGCATGATTAAGAAATTGACAACAGATAAAAGAAGAAGAAAAGAAAGAGGAAAACCAGGTCCAGCCCACCTTCTCTGCCGCTGCTCACGCTCAGCCGCTGCTCACCCGAGCTTCCCTGTTCCAATCGAGGTCCAGCCCCTTCCCTTCAGTCGTACCCAAAAACGAGCCCCCTCCCTTCAATCTCTCCCTCTTTCTTATAGTCATCCAGCGCCCTGGAGAGGGAGTTACGCACTCCTCTTTACGCAGCACAGCTCGGAAGGAAATCGTGCGTAAGGCGTACGCATGTTATGCAGTGAAAGCTCCAAACCACTTGCGTTTGGATGAATGATCGGGACGCTGACCGTCCCAGATTTTGCAAATATCTTCATGGCTAGGGTCAATCCTGGCTTGGGCATCATCTGGACGGTTTGGATCACCAATCCGATCACAGGCAGTGGCCCACAATCGGTCGGAAGTTCCGGATTTCCCGGACGCGAAAACAGGGTGCGTAACGCACTTACGCTGTACTGATGGTGGGGCCCACATCGCTTTTGTTTTGAGAAATCCACGCCGTCCACTGCATTCTTCTCGAAAGACCAGGTGGGAATCACTGTTTTTGGATCAAATTCTATGTGGCCCACAATATCTTCTACTCCGCCGTTCATCGTGCATTTAATGGTTAGGATTCTGCAACATCTTACATGGTCTCAAGAGGCCACCTTGGTGAGGTAAATACCCCACCTATGCACACAATGGACTTTGGAAGAGGAGTGGGCCCCACTAAGAGGAACCGGCGGACCCACGTTCGCCGCTGTGAAAGGAATCCGGATTTGAGAAGAAGAGTCGGTCAGCGCTTGCTGACCGACTTTTGGATATTTGGTGTGCGCCCGGTGCACCTGCATAACTTGTACAGGCACTACTTGTATGGGTCCCACAGAGATGTTTGTGAGAAATCTACTCCGTCCATCCATTATGTCATATCATTTAAGGTGCTGATTCAAGAATTGAAGCATATCCAGATGTCATATGGGCCCAAAATTGACGGTTTATGGGCTGATCTATCCGTTGGGCCACTTCTACTAGGATCCAATGGCTGAAATTTGACGTGTACGGTTAATTTGTGGTTCTTAGGCCATTTATGAAGTTTCAAGCCCAACGGATGGTGGGAACCCTGTGGTCTAGCATTCTGGACCAATTTCGGGCCACTTGAGCTTCAGTTTCTCAATTTTCTCAGGTCTCTGGCGTGTAAATTGGTCGATCTTGATCTACTGGGGTCCTTTCCATGC
Organism: Magnolia sinica; assembly: GCF_029962835.1. Taxonomy (NCBI): domain Eukaryota; kingdom Viridiplantae; phylum Streptophyta; class Magnoliopsida; order Magnoliales; family Magnoliaceae; genus Magnolia; species Magnolia sinica. The sequence continues at coordinate 5,769,525 of NC_080580.1, forward strand.
TTTGGTGAATTCTGAGGGTTAAATCTCAGCTTTTAGCACCTTGTTTCAGTCCAAGCTCGTAAATACACCCTGTATCATAAACACGAGTAAAATGGGCTATTAAACGGTACCATGTTCATAAATCTAGGTAACAACTGGGTCTAATATGCAATATTTGACCCTCAACAATAGTCAAGGCAAGCACAAATCATAATTTCAAGTTCATTCAAACATTTCAACAAATACATAGAATGCATATTTGTCCAATATAGTTCGTACATGTATGATATATGGAAAACGTCGTAACTAAGATCATATGGCAGCAATCAAGTCAGACATAAATCATTAGCTGACATTAAAAGTCTTGAAAACTATAACCTAAACGTTTATATTCCGCACCTTCTGTCGGAATCCTCGTTTCGAACGTGGTTCAAACCCTACGTTCCCAAATACAAAACAACGAGTACCTAAATCACGAAATAGGTTAGCTATTTTCTCAATTACTCTATTTGGATTCCTAAATCAAGATTAGGGTTAGGATTTCTTACCCAAATTGTAGTTGAAACGATTCGCGTGGCGATGGTAGGGAGGTGAATTGGCATGTGGAGTAGTGGGAGTGAATCCCGGCAACGATCTCCCGAACTCTCTCTCTTCTCCTCACTCTTTTCTCTTCTTTTCTCTCTTCTCTCTCCTAAGGTTAGAGAAATTCGTATGGAATGAGTATGGGATAGTTTAAGGGCATTATATAGGCCTATAACTGATGTCAATGGCCCCAGGGCCATGGTATACTTAGTTTATTGCCAAATGGTGTCTGTTTTGGGCAGACGGGACACATCTGGAGGTCCATTATCTATTTATGTCATAGAGTAAGCTCCCTGATAATGGATCTAAGCCAGGATGTGATTTCAGCGCGTTTGGATAGGCCGATCAACCGTGACGGACCTGTATCAAATAATGGTTGTTGTCACTCGATCAGGGCCACAAGTATACCGATATGTGCAGGAAAATTTTCCCGGTCCATGGGTGAAGTTTTGTCAGAAACTGACGGTTTGAAATCTTCAATTTCGCCTGCAAGCGAATGGTCCAATTCACTTAAGTTTGGGTTCATTTTCTAAAGATATTCGCGTTTCTCACACATTTCGCTCAAGGCTCAAGTTGTGCGTTTCTGGATACTATTTGGGCTCGATTCCCATGATGCTTATCAAGCCCAATAAGACGGCCATAACCCTATAGTTTCGTGGTCATCGGACTTTCGACGTGCGGTCCAGGTTCGATACGGAATTTCAATGTGCTCCCGAGAGCAATTGGCTTTTAGAATTTCTCCTAGGTTTTTAAGTAGTGTTGAATTAGTGATTTTGACGGGTTTAGGTTTTACCATTTGTATAGATAGTGGTTCAAGCTAATCCACCAATTAATTCAGTTTAGTACTTAATTAATTTTCGTCTAATTTCTACAGAATACGGTCCTTAGGGATTTCGGTCTGAGGTGGTACTCGGGCCTTTGTATGGATTTTTTCGAGACGTTACATATATCGAGGTCGCAAAGACTTCCAATGAAGATAATAATTCTTTTGACCTTTCAAAAATAACTGGATGAACCAATTAACAACTCGAATCTTAGATAAATAGTTATAAAGGCTCGAGATAATGGTGGTATATGTTTTAGTGGTAGAAAAATGGTTCGCATTGTTCATGATGGTATGGTCCACCAAAATCACGAATCTATTTCATTTTTTTACCCCTATCATAAAAAAATAGAAGTAAACTAATGAATAAAATAGATTTAGTATACACACATTATGTGTTGACTATCAGAAAAAATATATAAAATATATATATAAAGCTAAAAACTCTTCTAGCGTATAAATGTAAAATTAATGTATTTATGTAACCAAAATTGATCTAAATCCGTGTCATCAATGTGAGGCTGTCTTGATACAAGTGACAATTTCATACCATTAATTAATCTTGTCACTTAATAAGAGGCTTGTGTTAAAAAATTAACTTGAAAGAAAACCCAGGTGGACCAGAGTGCCTTAAACAATGAAAAATGAATTGTTACTATTGAGCATTGGTGTGGGCCATAGAAGTGTTGTTTCAATGAGATTTTTAGGCTCACCCCTTATGTGAGGATTATCCATCTCACCCACGGTTCAAATTACCATGGGACCTATTTAAATAAATAAATATAAAATTTCAGTTCCAACGTTGGAAATGGGTACGGTTTCTAGATGTTGGAGACCATCTTGGGTGAGAGATCGTGGACCCTATATATATATATATATATATATATATATATATATATATATATATATATATATATATATATATATATTGTATCCACCCTATCCATTTGATTTGGAAGGCCACTTTGGGCTTAGGGTGTAAATTTAGGATATATCCAAAATTTGTGTTGATTATGCAATAATCTTTTACATTATCGCAACTCCCACAAATTTCGAATTGGACCGAAATTTCTTCCCATGGTTCACCAAAGTGTTGGTAATCATGTAATCAATTCAAATCCTCATATTAGGATTCACATTTAAAAAATGTGTTATATATATAATATAATATATTTATACCATATGCCTTATATAAGGCGGGATGTGGATGTGTTAGACAAGCTTACTGATCCGAGAATAGACATTGAAACCATAGAAAAATTCTAGTTTTGATCTCCCTTTGCTCACAAAAGCCTTAAGCACGTTTTTAAATATCCTAATCCTCGATTACAAACCCTTAAATAAAGTTAAAACCGAAATAGAGAACAAATCATGCAATTCCGCAAAATTGTGCTTGTTGTCGATGGGACCTTCGATGTCATCGACAACCATTGAAGACCAGTTGATGACTTTGATTGCATCAAGTGGTAACTTCAAAACTATCCAGCGAGCAACTATGAATTTTTCAAATTTTCTCGATGGCATTGAGAGGTCTGTCGACAACATCACAGACCCTATTATAGACATATTTAAATAAGACATCTGTTAACAGAACCATTCCTAAAACAGTCATTGAAATAGTTTATACTTGCATTGCAACTGAAAACCCAACCCCCCCACCCTCTACTTGCATTGCAACTGAAAAACCCCCTATTTTTTTCCTACTGAGTCGAGTTCCCCTGATTAACTTGGTGAACTCTTTTCATGATATTTGAAGGAAATACTTTCTTTGGCAGAGAGGTTTAAAATCCAAAAGAAAATATCAAACCAATGCTACAGCGACTCCTAAGTAGCCATTGAGATCGCGTTATCCCAATTTTGGATCACCATGCATTGGCCATGAAGAGACTAAACATGAAAAGAAACTCACCTCTATCAACCATTAATGGAACTTGCATGAAGAGGATGACAAGAAAGAAATGATTGTATTGAAAGTTCACATACAGCTTAAATTACAATCAGTGCACTATTTAATATCAAAGGAATATAGATATGCTGAAACACAGCTCTGTTTGATAGGCATACTTCTTGTTGTAGCTTACACACAGAATGAAAATACAAATGAAATATGATAAAGAAAAATAGGCATTTAAAATGACCTGATAAGATCAATCAAACTCTCTAATGACTTGTATGAAGAGCCTCCTTTTCTTATACAACTCGTTGCATTTTCCTTTAGACAAGATATCCTCTCTCTCATCTCCTTGCCTTCAGTCTCCACCATCAATCTTCTTATGATCCACTCTATCTCAGTTCTCTCGAACCCATTCTCAAATTGCAGTCCCACCCTCCAAACATGGCTCACATACCTAGCATTCACCTTTTGGTCCCATAAATAAGGACAACATAGCATGGGGACTCCTTCACAGATGCTCTCCAATGTAGAATTCCAACCATTGTGTGTCCAAAATCCTCCCACTGATGGGTGGGCCAACACTTCTTGTTGTGGGGCCCACTTAACGATCCGGCCCCTCTCTCGCGTCTTCTCTTCGAATCCTTCTGGCAGTTCGACCCAATCATGGCCGTGGATGGAGCCAGGCCGAACCACCCACAAGAAGGGCTGGTCACTATTGGCTAGCCCCCAAGCTATCTCCACCACGTCTGTTTTATTACTAGAAGCTAAGCTCCTGAAGATGACATAAATGACGGAACGTGGCACCTATTTGTCTAGCCAAGCAATGCAGCTGTGGTCTTGTTTTAGCAAGCTATTTGAAGCGCCTGGCGAGAATTTATGGAGTGGGCCAATTGCAAAGATCGGAAGGGAATGATAACCTTCTCTAAGTTTCTCCAATGTAATTGGTTCAAGACCGTCAAATGTGTTCACAATAAGACCCGAAGAGGTGTTTGTCCCTTTCTTCACGTTGGCTGCCAATCGATCCACCATCTCTGGATCAGTCAAGCTGAAGTCGGGGAGATCCTTGATTCTGAGAGGTGGAAGCTCCGATACTAGGGCATCTGGCCGTTTATCTGGTTGAGATAGATTCATGAATGCGTTAATGATAATCAACATTTACACCCACACCCTACTATAGATATCACATTGGTCTGAGCTGTGTATGGCCCACCGTGATGTGTGAGAGCCATCCACCCTCATCCATTAGATTATATTCTCCCCCTCCCATATAAGTCGTCCTCAACAAGTAGCACATTGTGCCTTGTGATGTGTCCCACCTGAGCTTTGGATCGGGATGATTGATTTGGATTTCACACACCAATGGGTTCCACAAAACTTAGAGATGGTAATTACTATAAGGTTTTTTTTTTTTTCAAAATGCAGTTCTCATGTAAGAAAGTTGACGTACAATCGAGTATTTCGGGGAGGCTCCACGGAAAAAATACAGGTCTCACCTATCTTTTCAACTAAGCTGAAAAACAGGGGAAAGGAGAAAGAAGGACTAACTGGAATATGAGAAAATAAGAACTTAGCAATCCTAGGAGTAGCGAAAGCGCTGGTCGCGCTGGACAGAGGATTAGGATTCTCTAACTGTTCCTATGCCTGTGCGATCGAGGAGGAGGTCCCCACGAGGGATGCTTGGGAGATCTGTTGCCTGGTTTTATTCCCTAGCCATTTGATTTGAGCTGGCCAACCGAGCCAGGCCATCCGCCGCTCTGTTGGCCTCCCTCTCGGTGTGGATGATGATGATAGATATCATTCCCCGAATGAAATCTGTTATGGGGAAATCTGAACAAGGATAATCGGGGTCAGCCTGAGCTACCCGAATCAGTTAACAAGGCCTCGAAAGGAGGATACCACGTCAAGTATGAGCCGACCCCGAAGTTATGACCGTAGGTTACCTGAGACAAGCTCTTCACTAACGAATCACGACTCGGAACTACAACCTTGATTGGCCGATCCGAACCCTCATCCTCATCCGAAGAAGGATGGCTGAGCAGAGCTTTGATCCTCATCCTCAGCTTCATTCAGCAGACTCCGACCTCGGTAATCTACTGATAGACTCCAACTACTAGTACTCGGTCTCGGGTCTACATAGCTTGAGCCCGAGCTCGAGTGAGGATACTTCGTATGCCGAAGCTGAGGCCGAGCCCAGGTGAGGATACTCTGTGTGTCGAGCTTGAAGACTAACCTAAAGACGGACGTGACCGAAGATCTCGCCCAAGGATACGTGCCCTTAAGACATGATATGCCACACGATCCAAAGATTACGGATAATATCTCCACGATCACAATATCTTACTGATTGAGCAAATCATGCCGAGATTAATGGACGTGAATTGTTCGACCCACAGGTATAAATATCAAGGACCCCATTGCTACAAGTACGCAAGATCTCGCACCCTCCTTCTACTTTCGACTTAGACCTAGATTCCCTAGCCTGACTTAGGCGTCGCAGGGTCCCCCGGCTGAGTCAGGGTCTCCTTTGCTCACCTCTTTGTGCAAAACCAGGGCTCATTGGAGGTTTGTAGCATTGAGTGGAGGGTGGTCCAGATTTTGACCTCAACATTTTCTGGCGTCATCTGTGGGAACCGCAAACAAAAAGCTAGAAGGTTTTATCAGAAATGGCAAGGGGGAAGAAGAAGGTTATGGCGATGGAACCGCGGACAACACCAATCTTCCTCACTGCTGCATACCGAATCGGCTCCAATAGGGCCATCTCAGCGAACTCGGAGCCGAGAAGGAAAGTATAAGGCGCTACAAAATGAAGTACAGATGTTGAAGGATGAAATCAGCTGAATGAAAGCGCGGCAAAACCAACAGCCACTTCTTAATATGGTGGATGCCACTCTGGCGCCCGAGGAACGACCGCAACAGGTCAGTTCTCGGGCCAGAGGATCCCAGGCACAGTCTGCACGAGCTCCCAACCCTACACGCAATGCAGTGTCCTAGGAACGATCCGCCCGAATCCCGAAACCTACACGGGATGCAGAGTCGTCCTATGTATCCGTCACTTCGACTCTGGCCCCCACCGACCTCCGCCATCAGCTGAAGAGGAGAAGACAGGGCAGAGCGCCCAAGGTGGCGGGGGCTTCCTAAGAGACAATAGCTGAGAATCAGAATCCTTGGGAAGCTCAGCTTAAGGAACTCCGAGATCAGTCTAAGACGTTTCAAAAGAATCAACAATCTGCGTCCGTCCCAACTGCAGTCCAGGCGATAATGGAAGAGACCGAGCCTCCCTTCACCTCAACAATCATGGATGAAGTGATGCCGCCAAGGTTCAGGATGCCTCCCATCATCCAATTCTTTGGGTCTGGAGACCCGTCGGAGCATGTAGAGTCATACCGATTGTGGATGCAAATCCAGATGGCCACGGATGTAATGATGTGTAGAGCTTTCTCGATAATCCTCTCCGGGTCTGCTCGGAGTTGGTACCGACAGCTTAAACCAAAATCAATCAACTCCTTTGCAGAGCTCAGCAGATTATTCCTTACCCAGTTCATCTCTGGTAAGAAGAGTCGAAAGCCGACTACCCACCTGTTTACCCTCAAGCAGGAGAACAAGGAAACACTGAAGGATTTCATTGCCTGCTTCAATGAGGAGGCGTTGTTAGGGGAAGACTACGATGACAAAATGACACTCTCAGCCATGTTCAATGGGCTCAAAGAGGGAAAGTTCACTTTCTTGATCGGGAAGAATCTACCAACCACCTTGGTCGAGCTCATTAGCAAGGCTCAGAAATATACCAATGTCGAGGAATTCTCCAACTCCTGTAGGAACGTACAAGTAGCTGGCAGTTGTCCAAGAAGAAGAGGCCGAGGAACGAAGAGCCTCAATCGTCCAGCAAGAAGCCCGACGATCGAGCCTCTCGCGATTGCCGACCAAGCAGGAGGCCTGAGAGAAAATTCCATTCTTACACTCCACTCAACATATCTCCGGAGCAAATCTTGTTGGACATTAGGGGTCAGAAACTCCTGAAGTGGCCGGTTGGCATGAAGACTAATGCAGAGAATCGAGACAAGCACAAGTACTGCCAGTTCCATCGCGACCACGGTCATAACACGAGCAACTACATGAACCTCAAAGATAAGATTGAAGCCCTCATCCATAAGGTTCATTTGCGCCGGTACACCAAAGAGGAGAGATCAGCCTGGAGAGAAGAGTAACCGAGTAAGCCGGCAGAAGAACCAGCCGAGATCTGCACCATCTACGGCGGCTCGTCTAGTGGAGGCGATTCGAACAGGGCTCGCAAAGCCCACTCTCGGAGTTCAGACCCCGAGCACTATGTCTACTTGGCCGAGAGGTTGGGGAAAGAACTCCGAGTCAGCCCTTATAGTCTGACTTTCATAGAGGATGACGCGCGTGTGGTGACTATGACACAGGGAGCTCGGCCAACATCATCTATTTTGAAGCATTCGGGAAAATGGGGATTGAAAGGTCATGCCTCCGACCCGTGAAAACCCCTCTACATGACTTTGTCGAAGATAGGGTGATCTCCAAGGGAGCCATCACTCTCCCCATAACGGCAGAAGAAGTACAGAATTAAGTGACACTTCTTGTGGACTTTCTTGTTATTAATGTGTCGTCGGTGCACAATGTCATTTTGGACAGACCTTCCCTTAATGCAATGAGGGTGGTTGTGTCCACATACCATCTGATGATAAAGTTCCCCCCGAGGGAGGGGTTGGATACCTCCGAGGAGATCAGCATGAAGTTCAGAGATGTTATGCGATAGTTGTGAGAAAAGAGTCAATAAAGAAGGCCTTCACCATCAACGTCCTCGACCCCATATATCCCACAGAAGATCCCCTCATGGACCTGGAGACTATCCCACTTGAGGAAGCCACCCCGAGTAAAACTCTTCTGTTCGGATCTTCGCTGAATTCCGAGCAGAGGTCCCAGATGCTGACTTTCCCAAGACAGCACAGGGACATCTTCATGTGGTCACACGAGGATATGCCAAGCATCTCTCCCGACGTCATGGTTCATAAGTTGAACGTGCATCCGAATCATAAACCAATGAAATAGAAGAGAAGAGCGTTCGACGCCAAGAGGTACAAGACCATAGCCGATGAAGTCTCCAAACTCCTCAGTGTCGGCTTCATTGAGGAAGTATATTACCCAGACTAGATCACCAATGTAGTCTTGGTAAAGAAATCAAACTGGAAGTGGTGAGTCTGTGTAGACTACTTAGACCTGAACAAGGCCTGTCTTAAAGATAGCTTCCCCTTGCCTCGGATCGACTAGCTGGTGGACAGCATGGCCAGACATGAGCGACTCTCCTTCTTGGATGCCTATTTCGGGTACAATCAGATCCCGATGTACCCCTTAGATAGGCAAAAGACTACCTTCATCACCGACAAAGGACTCTACTGTTATCGGGTTATACCTTTTGGCCTGAAGAATGCTGGGGCAACATACCAGAGGTTGGTGAATCAGATGTTCACTAAGCAGATCGGTCAGACAATGAAGTTTATGTTGATGACATGCTTGTCAAAAGCGTCAGAACATCCGACCACCTTGTGAACCTCGGGGTGACATTCTTGATCCTCCGGGAGTATCGCATGAAGCTGAACCCGACTAAGTGTGTCTTCGGAGTCGGTTCAGGCAAGTTACTTGGGTTTCAAGTTAGCCAGAGAGGCATTGAGACAAATCCTGAGAAGATTAAAGCACTACTCAATATGAGCTCGCCTCGGACAACGAAGGAGATCTAGTGTCTGACTGGCCGAATAGCGACACTCGGTCGGTTTATCTCTAGAGCAATAGACAAGTGTCTCCCCTTTTTCCAGCAACTGAAAGGTCACAAGAAAGCTGAGTGGACCTCTGAATGTGAGCAGGCATTCCAACAACTGAAGCAAAACCTGAGTTCGCATCCCTTGCTGTTGAAACCAGAAGAGGGTGAGCCCCTATTCTTGTACCTAGCGGTCTCTGTCATGGCCGTCAGTTCTGCACTCATTAGGAGGGTAGGAGGCAAGTAGTATCCTGTCTACTACGTAAGCAAAGCAATGGTACCCGCCGAGACTAGATACTCAGGCATGGAGAAACTAGCACTCAGCTTGGTCTTCTCAACACGGAGACTACGCCCGTACTTCCAAGCATACACCATCGTTGTCCTGACCGACTTCCCCCTCAGGTAAGTCCTTCAAAAGCCAGACATCTCAGGCCGGATGACAAAATGGGTGATAGAACTCGGGGAGTTCAATATTCAATATCGTCCAAGGAGTGCAATCAAAGGTCAGGTTGTGGCTGACTTTATAGCCGAGTTTACCATCTCGAGTGCAGACACCGAAGCAAAACAACTCTCATGACCCCGCCTATTCCCTTGCCTATCAAGGATACGAAGTTGGAGCAGAGGTGAGTCCTCTATGTCGACGGGTCGTCCAATCCCAAGTGCGTCAGGCAGGAATTGTCCTGGTCGCTCTCAATTCTACAACTATACAGTTCGCCACCAGGCTTGGTTTCAGAGCTTCTATTAACGAAGTAGAGTACGAAGCCCTATTGGAGGGACTCAGACTGGCAACTAGTTTGGGGGTTCAGTCCCTTGACTTGCGGTGCGATTCTCAACTTGTGGTGAATCATCTCCCCCGAGTATGAAGCTAAGAAAATCAGGATGGTGACCTATCTAACCGAGGCCAGGAAACTGATAGAAAATTGTTCTGGAACTGTGTTGTCAATCAAATTCCGAGGGCAGAGAATTCTTAGGCTGATGCCCTCGCAAAGTTAGCCTCAGCCACGGAAGAAAAGATTCCTCAGATCATCCCCGTGGAATTCATAGAGAGCCCGAGCATCGACCGAACGGATCAGGAAGTGGTCAACCCAGTGGAAGCTACCCCAAGTTGGATAGACCCGATCTACAACTACCTTGTATCTGGTGAGGTCCCCCAGGATAGATTGGAGGCCCGACGCTTGAAGATTAGAGTCGTCCGATACATTGTCTTAGATGAAGTCTTATATAAAAAGGGGCACTCACAGCCCTACCTCAGATGCCTCCGACCCGAGGAAATGGACTATGTAATATATGAGATCCACGAAGGTATTTATGGAAATCACTCCGGTGGCCAAGCCTTGGCTATGAAAATACTCCGCCAGGGGTACTTCTGGCAGACCATTCGAGAGGACTCAAAAGATTACGTCCGAAGGTGTGACAAGTGTCAGAGGTTCACCGCTATACCAAGGTAACCTGTAGAAGAAATGACCCCCATGAGTGGGTCGTGGCCGTTCGCTCAATGGGGGATCGACATCATTGGACCTCTACCCACAAGGAAAAGACAAGTGAAGTTCGATATTGTCGCAGTTGACTACTTCACTAAATGGGCATAGGCCAAACCCGTGGTGAAGATCACCGAACATAAAGTAATCGACTTCGTCTAGAAGAATGTCATCTGCCGATTCGGAATCCCGTGCACCATCATTTCTGACAACGATAAACAGTTCGACAATGATAAATTCCTAAGCATATGCAGGGGGCTCGACATCTCAAATGCTTACGCCTCACCTCGGCATCCGTAGTCCAACGGACAGGTGGAAGCCGTGAATAAGGTCATCAAACACCATCTTAAGACGAAGTTAGAGAAAATGTAAGGCAACTGGGAAGAGGAGCTCCCAATCGTCCTGTGGGCCTATAGGACACAGCTCAGTCGTCTACTGGGGGACCCCCTTTTCGCTATCCTACGGTTCGAAGGTGATCGTCCCAATTGATATCGGCCTCCCAACGGCTCTGGTCAGAAGCTACCAAGAGGATCAGAATGCAGAGTAGGTCACAGCAAACCTCGACTTGCTCGAGGAAGCTAGAGATGTCACCAGACTCTGAGTCACTGCTAGGCATCATCAAGTGGCACGATTCTACAACTCAAGAGTCAAGACAAGGCGGTTCCAGCTAGGGGACTTGGTCCTCTAGCGTGTCTTCCAAAATACAGCAGAGCCGGGGGCTGGGACACTCGGACCCAACTATGTGGTCAAATCGATCTAGCCAGGCTCCTACCACTTAGAGGAACTTGAAGGGCGCCAGCTCCCCCACCCCTGGAATGCCGAACACTTAAAGATCTACTATCCATGAGAATCTACTGGCCACTGATGGCCCTCAATAAATGTATCACTTGGATCAACATGCTTGGTAAGGCCTTTAATAAAAGTTCCTACTTTTTTACATCGTCTACTTACACAATCTACAAATGGAAAAATTTACCTCTCATAAGCAGAGGCTAACTTAATGGACCAATCCCTTAAAGAAGGGGTCGGAACGTTAAACCCACGAAAATCCACCAAGGGATCCCCTCTATGCAGAGGAAAAGCCCGCGGATGACCCAGCCCCCTGAAAAAGGGGTCAGCTCATCACACAATGATAAATCTACGAAAACGACCAAGGGGCGCACGCAATTCATGGGGGGTAGATCTCTCAAGGTGTCGGTCCTTAAACATTAACATCAACGAATCATCATAGCAATCAGCACATGAGAATATACCCCCTACCAAAAGGGTAAAAGGTCATCCATTCAAAAAAGTAACATTAAAAAATCATCAAAAAATTATCCATGTTATAAGAAAATTACAATATAAGTCTCACTCCCTTCGAGTAGAGGGACTAGCTACCGAGCTGGGGGGCTGAGCATCAGGGGCGGCCTCGGCGACAAGAGGGACATTCTCAGGCTCATCTAAAGTGACCAATTCAGCATCCTCAGCCTCGTCTATAGTGAGAACTTCGAGGTCAATGGTCAAATGAAGCTTCAGACCTCAACAAGACAAGCATCGAAGCCAGTGTTATAGCCAAAGTAATACAATTTGTCCAGCTCCTTGTCCCTCTCAGCTGACTCCTTGTATTTAGCCACAGTCGCAGAAGCCTGCGAGGCCGCTCAAACCTCGAGCTCTTCCCATAAGGCTACCAGGTCTACAGATGTTGTGGCCTCGAGGGCGATCGGCTGCTGGGCCAACCGGTACGTAATTATCCGTTGATTCATCTCGAGTCTCTCCTTCACTACTTCGAGCCCCAACTCGGCCTCCATGGCCCTGAACTCCAGGTCCCTATTAGCCCCATGCGGACACTTGATTTCGGGGTCAGCCACGTCCAAGCGAGCTTGGAGTTGGTTGACCTCGCCCTGGAGCGTTAGCTCCCTTGCTCGACCCTCCACAACAGCCCTTCTTAGCTCCTCTTGCTCCATAGCCGAAGCTTATAACAGTTTCTTGAGCTCAGCCCTTTGTGCCTCGAGTTCGGCCCTCCGTGCCTCTTGCTCTACCTTCTCCACCAGAAACTCAGCCCTCTCCGCCTCGAGCTGTTCCATCTCCTTCAGCCTCTCCTTCACATCTACCATCATCGGCAGTAACTAGTAACAGACTGCTGCGTAATCATTCATAAAGTTGACGTGGCGTCGGGAGAGTGTCGACTATCCTAACCTCTAGTACATGCTTGGCTGTGCATGGGTTTAGCAAAGCCATGTGATAACCGAGAGGCAAAATCTCTGAAATGGGCTTGGAAGTTCCTTCGACCCCACTGGCCGTGGAAGCTTGGGCAGTAGCCTCGGGCGTGGTGGTGTATCCGACAAGGGCGTCGGTTCGACCGGCTAAGAGCTCGGCCTCAGCGGCAGGATGGTAAGCTACGGATCATGCAGGAACGACAGTACCAAGAGTCTCCTCGACTACCTCTCTTTACACCCCGAGAGGGCCTGCAACCGCTGAAGGAGGAACCTCAAGGGCCTGCTCCTGTGTAGATGGCATCGAGATGGTGATAAGGTCGACTCCGACAGGGGCCTCAGGGGCTCGTGCTTCGAGGGCAGGGGTCGAGGCATCAACGGGAATGGCTTCAACTAGGGCCTGACGGGCACAACTTCGGCTGAGAAGGTCATGGCTGTGGCCGAAAAGGGTCTGGCTCCGAGAGCAGAGGTCATAACTACAGCTAGAGTAGGTTCAGCCTCGAAAGTCTTCCTCTTCTTCGGCATCACCTTCATCCTCGACTCAGATGAGAGGACTACGTCCATTGGAGGGTGCGACACTATCAGTCTTTTCCTCTTAGAGTTGCCTGCCTTCATTCCTATCAAAAAGAGAAGATAAATTTACGAAATATCAGAAAATAAATCCCAGAAGATTTTTACCCCGCTTACCCAAAGCAAAGAGAGTATGTTAGATTCTGCAGAAGCCGAACGAAACCAAGTTCTTCTCATTGATGAGTTCAAACCAGATGCGCTGGTCCTCTGGAAGCACTCTGGCTTGGGCGACCTGCTGCTTTTGAAGAGCAAAGAGGTCTGGAGCTCCCCTCGGTTGAGCTGCAAACAAAAGCAAAGCTTAGAGTTAAAATATGGAAGGATGGATCAAGTGTACAGTATGACTAAAAAGAAGTGGCCGACCTGGGTTGGAAAACTTGGTAGGGACTCGGACCTGTTGTCCACCCAATTCAGAGGCAGGGGCCTCCCATTCCCCCGAGGCACAGAACCACTTCCCTTTCTAATCTTTGTTAGAAGAGGGAAGTTGGGTTACCCAGCCCGGGATGCATGGAGGCGTAGCTAAGAAGTTCCACCAGGCCTTATCCGCCTTATCGTATTTGGCCATGTACAAAAATAGGAACTAGTTTGGCATCAGCCTTTGACTTCTCGCCTGATGTTAGAGAATAAAGGTGGAGGCGAGGATCCTCCAGGAATTCGGAACCAACTGCCCCGGTGCTATTCCCAACTATGCGGTCAGCTCGGGCAAGAATGAGTGGATGGGGAATTGGAGCCCGCATTGAAGGGCATAGATGAAGATAGCGATCTCCCCCTCAGCTAGAGAGCCCGCTTGGTCCTTGGGGGCAGGGGATCGGATGTACACCGAGTCGAGAATTTGATACTCTTTGCGAAGCTAGGCCATTTGGGACTCAACCAGGATCAAGCCCCCATGGACTAACGGTTTTGACCTGCCTCCCAAGGGGCCTGCCTTCGACCACCCCTCGGGATCTCTGAGAGCCCTCTTCAGTCTCTTGCCTTAGCTTTTGGCCCTCTGACTCACTGTTCTCTAGGCCGGGACCGAAGTGGGCCTCCGGACTCTCTGAGTCTCGAGGCAGTAGTCTTTGGTTTGGAGTCTAAACCAGCTCCCCGGACCTCTTCTACTTTGTCAGAGTTGCTCGACATAATGCAATGAAAAAGGCTTTAAAGTGATGGAAGACTCACAGCATCGTAGGCGATTTCCTCCAAGCAGAATCTTTTCTTCGATTGTCGGAAACTCTTTATCCGACAATGAAAATCCTTTTTCCAGCAGAGGGCCCCACCTAGGTTCCTAGTGTAGGAACTTCCTGCAAAAGCTTTGGCAAAAAATCCGCGTTCGTTCTTTCATCACCCCTGCATATGGCAAATGTACACCTCAATGCAAATTGTCAATTGTTCAGATTATAGGGACCAGTGCAGATGGAGAATAGTTGAAGAATCGATCTGATTATCGAATGATCCTGACCATTCGGCTGGTGTATGCTAAATGGATAAATTAAAGAAAGGAAGATGAAGAATATTATCAGCTGTCCAAATTCAACTAGAAAATCAGACTACTAATATTGTCCAAGTAGGAGTCGTGTCCAACATGAAAAGGGCTTCCAAATATTATGAGAATAATGATATTAAGTAATAATCATGATCGTCATAAGTTTACTATTTATAATAACTCACATTTTTAGGGAGTTTGAGTTGAGTTTGATTATGAAACTTCTTCCTAGATTCGAGATTACTATTTTAAGTATTGTAAATTCATTTTCAACATCAATCAATTAAAATTTGAATTTATTAGAATTTATATCTATTATGGGAAAATCTAAACAAGGATAATCGGGGTCGGCCCGAGCTACCCGAATCAGTTTACAATGCCTCGGAATGAGGATACCTCTTCAAGTATGAGCCGACCCTAAGTTACGACCGTAGGTTAGCTAAGACAGGCTCTCCACTAACGAATCACAACTTGGAACTACAGCCCTGATTGGCCGATCCAAACCCTCATCCTCATCCAAAGAAGGATGGCTGAGCCGAGCTCTAATCCTCGTGCTCAGCTTCATTCAGCGGACTCCGACCTCGGTGATCTACTGACAAGCTCCGACTACTAGTACTCGGTCTCAGGTCTACACAGCCTAAGGTCGAGCTCGAATGACGACACTCCGTATGCCGAGGCTGAGGTCGAACCTAGGTGAGGATACTCCGTGTGCCGAGTTTGGAGACTAACCTAAATACGGACGTGACCGAAGATCTCGCCCAAGGATACGTGCCATTAAGACATGATATGCCGCATGACCCAAAGACTACAGATAATATCTTCACGATCACAATATCTTGCTGATTGAGCAAATTGTCGAGATTAACAGACGTAGATCGTTCAACCCACAAGTATAAATACCAGGGGACCTCTTTGCTACAGGTACGCAAGATCTCACACTCTCTTTCTACTTTCGACGTAGACCCAGATTCCCTAGCCTGACTTAGGCATCGGAGGGTCCCCCGGCTGAGCCAGGGTCTCCTTTGCTCACCTCTTTGTGCAAGACCAGGGCTCGTTCGAGGTTTGTAGCATTGAGTGGAGGGTGGTCCAGATTTTAACCTCAACAAAATCTATCCTCTTCTTGCGGTAGAAAATATTCCACGGGCCCTGGTCGAGTTGAAAAGAAGGTCTACTACCGTTTGGGAATCGCTTTCCACGACAACCCTGTTTTGGCCAAGAGCCAAACACAGGTTAAGACCAACATATGTGACCATTCCCCTCGATGGATGAATTCTTGAATGTAGGATTGCCATATAGTTACAAGCTTTGTTTGTTAAGGTTTGGTAAGCACACAAGCCAATATGTCAAACAAGTGCAAGATCCAAACTTTCCATCAGGTGGGCCACTTTAACTAGATCTTTTTGTTAAAAAAATCAGGTCATTTCACTAATCAAGTTGGGCACAAATCAGGTCATCTCACTAATCAAGTGGGCCACCATGTTTAATGCATACAACAAAAGGACCAATTTTTCTGTCCATCCATTTAGTTTCTTCACTTGAGGACTGGGTTGGATGACATATACACAACACGGTGGACCACCTTTCACTACAACAAAGTAGGGCTTAGCCAACCGATAGGCTTACCCTTTGCCCGCAGCCTGTTTTAACGGCTGCAGGCAAAGGGTCCCTTAATATTTAAAAAAAAAAAAAAGCCCTACCATTTGCATTGTCGCTCCCTCTCTCTGCCTCTCCCTCTCCCCCTCCCTCTCCACTGCCTCTCACTCTCCTTCCCTCTCCCTCTCCCTCTCGCACGCGCTCCTTCTCTCTCTCTCTCTCTCTCTCTCTCTCTCTCTCTCTCTCTCTCTCTCTCTCTCTCTCTCTCGTGCTCTCCCTCTCCATCTCTCTCACTCTCGCGTGCTCTCCCTCTCCATCTCTCTCCCTCTCTCTGCCTCTCCGGCCCTCTCCCTCTTGCGTGCTCTCCCTTTTCCTCTCCCTCTCCCTCTCCGCTTGCTCTGCTCTCACTCTTTGAAGTTTCAAGTGTTGCTATATAAACGAATATAGACGAATCCTCTCTCACACGAATATTCTCCCTAGTGGCCTTCCTCTCTCACACGAATCCTCTCTCCACTATCGTTCCTTCATCTCCACGGTGGAGATTGGAGGAGTTGGTAAAAAACAATAAAAAAAAAACCCTAGCTCTCTATCGCCCGCTTTTTGTGAGATCTTGATCTTCCTTCGATTCCATCATAAGTAGGTGATTTTCCCATCTCTGCCCTAATTTTTCTGTTTTCTGCACTGGATCTTCTGTAAATGCGTTTTCTTGCTGCGATTTCCAACTGAGAGCATTGAATCTCAGTTTTTTGTTATCTTTTCTTAATGAGATTTGAGCTTCCTTATCTCTAGATTGCGTTTTCTCCTCTCTTTTTGAGAGATTTTGTTGATTCTGATAGATCGGGACGATCTAGGGTTAGGTTTTGGTGCTTGTAGTGGTTTGATTTTGTGGTAGATCTGTTCATATATTTCATGTTTGGATTATGCTTATCAATTTTGTTCTGTTGTCTTTTTACTGAAATGGAGTAGTGGAGATGTACTGTTTGGTTCGTATGGAAGGCGATCTGTCAAATCATTAGCTTTTCTGATCATGATATGGAAAATTATAAGTATTTTGGAATTTGGGTAAACTGTAAGAAGCTCTGTTTCTGTGGTTTACATTCTAATATAATTTTTCAAAATTTCATGATATCGTAACTGCTTTTCAATTAGATCAGATGCTGATCGTTTTGTATATTATGCTGCTGTGAATCTTTAAGCATATGGATCGTCATGATGATTGGAATTTTAGAGTGTTTCCTGGATTGGAATAGAAAAATCCGTGGATCCCATTGTTTGTCTTTCAATCCCTGTTTCCAATCCCACCATGGCTTTGGATATCATCCCACCATGTGCTTCGGTGGTGTATCTATGCGGTCCAATTGATCACCTATTCAATAGGATGCTGCAAGAGTTGACAATGATCAGAATTTCAGATAAACCAGAAGCCCCTCACGGAGGCTGGATTTAACATTATTTTGATGACAACTGCAAAGCTACTGGCAAATTGGTTTGGGTGGTTCTAGGGTTTGATGGGGTCATTATCAGCTTTCACTAGAGCCAGGCTGATGGGAATACAAGTGTGTTATATAGATTAGGGTCTTTGCACTATTGACTAGAGTCGGGTTCAATGCTCTCCTTTTTAGAGCTCTACCTAGATTGGACGTCATGTCATCTTGACTAATATGGGCTGGTGAGCACAACAATGGTGGTAGTGGTCAGGTCCTTGAAGTAGTGACTAGAGTCAGGTTCGTTGATCACCTTTCTTTAGACTTCTGCATAGATTGGAATGGATTTTTTAAATTCACAAGATGACTGTAAGTGGACTTCCCCTAGGGATGATTGTTCTCCGTAGTTTAGGGGATTCTGCAAATCTAGTCATCTATAACGAGGGTGCTATCCACATTTCATTCTAGATTGTAATTTTTGATCAGAAAACAAGTGAAGTTTGGACCCATTGGAGTTAATTTTAATAATTGAATGATATGGCACTATATGCCACATTTTACGAATAAACCACTGCATTTATTGAAAGAAGCAAAATGGGAGACTGTCCAATGGATAAGTGTCACTGATATACAAAGGTATGCACCACCTTTAGCCGAAGCATCTGCCCATGAGTTAACCTCTGTTTGAATGAGATTAAAAAAAATGACCTAGAAATCATTCATTTTATTTTGTTTGAAATAAACTGCTGTTCCCAAAGGCAGCCATCCAGAGACCCATGAGATGACGCATTTGGGTTTGTCTTCAATGATGATCTGGTCCAGGCATCAAACCAACTCTATCCATAATCTCTGCCCAGTTTTTATTTTTCTGTTGAATAGGCTACCCAAGTTTCATATTCTTTTACTGAGTTTCCTTGCAATTTATTATTTATTTTTATTTGTAATCTATTATTATAAATATTTTTCTGGAATGGTTGTCAATTTGTTTATTCTTCCTTCATCTCATGTTTCTATTATTGGAAGAACTCATGCTGTATCATTTGTTTTTGCAATAATTGATGGGACATGAGGACTTTGAGTTTTTGATTATTGTGTGCTGCTTTGGTTTGCAACAGGAACTTACAATTACTTTACTCACACTTCTTCCAGTGGCTTGCATTAACAACGACAACAATGAGAATTCGGATTTTTCAGTGGGCTTGAAGGTACTGCATCCTTGAGAACTGATTATTAGTTCGAGTGTGGCTGTTTGTAATTGTATTTACAATTGATTCTGGTTGAATCTTGACCAAAGTCCATCAATGTTCTGGCATTATTTACATATTTTATGTTTTGAAGTGCAGAATCTTCTCAGATAGATTTGACGGGATCATGCCTCTAACAGGATCAAGCCTTTGAAAAAAGGAAAAAAAATGTAGGCAATCTCCCACAAGCGCTTAGAAAATGTCATCCAAACAAAACATCTCTATAAGCCTTGTAGTCACATGAGAACTAGTTTGACAAAACAGAAGATAAACTTACAGATGTTGTTGTGGATGCCATCAAACATCGAACATTATTCATACTACTAACCTCTACCCTTAAAGAAACAACTCCAATGAAAAGTGGATCCTTCATCATCATCAACATGGGCAGGGGATACAGAGTTGCTGAACCTGAACAGAACATAATAAAGTATAAATGAAAATCAGTAAAAGAACACACGTATGCAATGCCAAGCATCTACATTGTAAGCAACTATGGCACTCCTTATCCAGTTAATAAACTATGACAAAAGTTTTTTAGGCATCAACCAAAACATGTCCTTAGGATCTGCTGATCTCGGACGTTATGTAGCACCTCTCACCCAAGCTTGGCCCTAAATCAGTGAGTCGAGGCTCAAGACCACATATTTCCTCTTTGCTTGCAGCAATTTTTCATAACATTCATGTTTTATTGTCATTGGTTATCTGACCCAATGCCTGATTCCTACTTGCTGTAGCTTGGTGATCATTGGTTGGATCCTTGTCGCGGTCACATTTCTCTTGTGTGGTGTATTTCTTCTTCTCCATAAGTAAGTGATATTGGGTTATGCTAATTATCTATACTTCTTCTCCACATATTTGAGTCACTTTTCTAGATAGGATTATTGTCAAAATGCAAACCTGCTCTTTACTTTACCAGGAAACTTCAAACGACATTTGTGTGTATGGTGCATGTATCAGTGCTAGTGGGCGTGAAGCAAACTGCTATCCTCAAGTGGGGCAGTGGAATATGATCAACAAGGTTGATCCCTAAACTTGCCCTCTTGCATATTTTGGCATTTAAAATGTTATCATGACCTTAGGAACATATTTCTCTCTTGTTAATTCGATTAACATGCTGGAGATGCTGTTGCTACACTGGAGTCATTGATTGTAAGGCTCCAACTCCACTGATGCCATGAAGCCTTTCTAGTTTTAAGTGTCCATTCCACTAGAACCTCTGCATTGTAACTTACAAAACTCCTTTTAGTAGGCATTTGACCTTCGAAGCCTATATGCAGTTTCAATGGTGCAATTAGAAACTAAAATTCTCAAGCCATAGGAAATGATGTAGCTTTTACAATTGTTTGTAGATGATCAGTGTTTGTTTCTCAAGATGGCTGCATCTCCTTTGATTAACTGTTTCACAGATCTATTCATTCAATGCTCATATCATCATGCATGCATTTACACTGCCATAGCATCTTGCTGGAAATTAATTTTGGGGTGTCTGCTTGTTTTGACACTCTGATTTTAGTGTTTTACTATTATTATTGCTAAATGTTCTGTGCAAACATCCATTTTCAACAGGCATGCAATCAAATGGTAAACATGCAGATGCGCTCATTCAAGCTTAAACTAACTACTTCTGTGCACGTATCACATATCTTTGTCAGAGCATTTGAAGATTTCCTCCAGTTGCTATCTAACTCTTGAATTTTGTTGTACTGGCATGTGTGCAGAAAATGGTTAATGGTGGCAGTGTTGAACACTGGACATGCATAAACTTCTCACGTCTGCCTCCAGATGCAGTTCATACATTTTGCCACGAACTGGTTGGCATGTGTCGAAATATAGGAATGGTATTGAGTTCTGACTTTTATATTTGAATATAGACATTAGCCTCGTCGCATGCTCCCTAAAGTTCTTCATTCTCTTTGGTAGACATTCAGCCCCAATCCATTGGTGCCCATCCGCGCAGATCGCCCTAATAGGATTTTGAGATGGCTCTGATGGATGTACACAAACAAGCCACTACAAAACTACAAAGTGGAGATAAGAAGAAACATCTCCAATTGCTTATTATCATTTTACCTGACATGAGCGGTTCATATGGTGAGTGCAGCCAAGACCCTAAATCCTAGAGAGATGGAATGAATCAACTAAAGCGTTTTGTTTTCTGATTTTGCAGGAAAGATAAAACGTGTTTGCGAAACGGAGTTGGGCATTGATGGGGACATCACGCGCACACGCGCACTCACGCCGCCCCCCCTACGCACGTACGTATGTAGAAGGAGGACCCCACCATCGATCTGGCTCGATGACGACGTCCAGAGAGGACCTCCTAGTTAGAAGACAAGTTTTGGTTCAGAAAAGTGGCCCGATAGTCAAGAAAAGCCCACCATGGGATCTCATGATCGTGGCCCACTCATCGGATTAGTTTTATATTTTAGGTTTTGCTTATTGTTATTATTTAGAACATTGTGAACGCTTTAGATTTCCTCGTTTGATTTTTATTTTAGTTTACTTAATCGCCAAGTAATAGGTGTCGCACATGGTGCGAGTTTTTGGGTATAGGATTCTCCCTATAAATAGGCACCCCTTGTAGTTCTTTTCATTCATTGAAGTTAATAAAAAAATTCCTGCTTTATTTTTCTGCTCTCTTTCGTGAGTTGTGGAAGAATTCAAAAGTGGGTGCGAAGCCCTCCCTTTTCGAAGGGCTAACTACCGTGGTGCGAAGCCACATCGATCCCAATTCACCCCCATCTTCCATCATTTTTTTTTTCCATCTTCCCCCACCATCCGTACTTTGAATTTGTCCTTTTGTTGCATCAGATTTCTTCATTGAAGCAGGTTTCCAGATTTCGGCCCGCAGGCGAGCTGAAACTTCGGCGGAGCACCACGCACAAACCGTACATCGGATCGAGCTGAAATTTGGAGGTTTTGGAGTCCATCCCTGGCCGACCAGGGCCAAGGTGGCCTTTTTCTGAATAGTGGGCCCCACACGCGTGCGGCCGGGATCACACGCACGTCCGTCTGGGCCATTGTTGCTGTCCACACGCGGGATTTTCTTTTGGCTCAGGTTTTTATCCTCTTTTATCCTCTCATAGCCATTTTTTCATGAATCTTAATCCTATATTACATGATCCCTAATTGATTTGCCCCTTTTTATCACCTTAGGGTTCCTTGAATTGAAATTAGGGAATCCCTTGGATTAGGGACTGATTTTTATGCATGAGTAGTTGATTTTATTTCCCTTTGACATTGTTTGGTTTATAATTTTATTGGTCCAGTCCTAGCTTGTGTTGGCTTGGACCCGCATAGATTCCCCTTTAATTGAATGTTTGGATTTTCATGTGGGATGTGGAATTTGTGTGATTGTTTCTGAATTGGTGTGATCTAAGCCTGCAATCTTGCATATCATATTTAATTTTCCATGTCCTGCATCAGGCATAGTATCGCAGTGTTGCCAACCAAGACAGGCATCCAAAGTCAATAAACAGTATCTTGAAAATGTTGCCTTAAAAATTAATGTCAAGGTTTGTGATTCTTTCAAGTTGTTGAACTTTGAATGTTTGATGTGTTTCTTCTTTTGTTCTTTTGCCTCTTTTTAAGTAGCCTTTTAAGCAGCCACAACTTTCCTACAAGTGGCAAATGCCATATCACAAATTAGACAACTCATAAGCCTTTGATTGGGGGATTTTCTGGAGAAAAAAGATATGAAGAATGGTCTATGAAACTTCCATTATCCTTTTCTTCTAAAAATACTCCAACAGTGAGAACAAATATACCTATCCTTCTTTTTAATTTTTAATTTTAATATTTAAATTATGAAAAGTGTGTTACAGATTGTTATGGCCCTATATTATTCATGTATAAATGCTATAATTTGGTGTGCTTGTTATTTATTGTAAAAAGTTGGAGGTCGCAACACAGTGCTAGCTGATGCCGTCGCGAGTCGTATTCCTTATGTAACTGATGTTCCCACAATAATATTTGGTGCTGATGTCACGCATCCACAGCCAGGAGAGGATTCCAGCCCATCAATTGCGGCAGTATGCTATATTTGGTTATTAATTTTCATTTATTATGGTTTGCACTTGATTTTTACCCATCTTTGATGTGCATTGTAGGTTGTAGCTTCAATGGATTCGCCAGAGGTCACCAAGTACCGAGGTTTGGTCTCGGCACAGCCGCATCGGCAGGAGCTGATAAGAGATCTGTTTCAAGTTGTGCAGGATCCTCAGAGAGGTTCTATGAACAAAGGGATGATCCGGTAAGTCTTTTTCTCCTCTGTTTTCGTATGATCATTGGTGCAAGTGTTTGAATTCAGTGTTTAAAGAATATCTATGGTGTTTGGCAGAGAACAACTGATTGCATTCAGGCAAGCAACGGGACAGAAGCCACATCGCATCATATTCTATAGGTAATTCTTCACCTTGGGAGAGTCTATAGAGTATGAATATTATGATTAGCCTTGGTTTTTCTTGAATGAGATGAGAAACTGTTTGGTATTTTGGCTCATGATTTGGAGTTTTGCAGGGATGGGGTGAGTGAAGGCCAGTTCAATCAAGTTTTGCTTTATGAGTTGGATGCAATTAGGAAGGTGATTTTCCATACTTGGGTCCGAGTTGCATTGTAAACAGTTTTTTTTTTTTTTCATCACATGAAAACTTTGTAATTGTGCCATCTCTATGTTCAATGTTCCACCTTACAGGCTTGTGTTTCATTGGAGGAAGGATATGTTCCACCTGTAACATTTGTGGTAGTTCAAAAGAGACACCACACACGGCTTTTCCCTGCAGACCATAGGGACCGTAATTCAACTGACAGGAGTGGTAACATCTTACCTGGTATGTTTTGTTTTGTTTTGTTTTGTTTTGTTTTGTTTTTTTTTTACTTTTTAAATTCTTGATATGGTTCCCATGCCTTTGTTTTGTTAAATTTCAGGCTGGAGATATTTATTTCAATGTGTAGTCTAACAAAAGTGAGTCTATCCAAAGACTAGTGCAGCCACAATGAAGTATGAAATTTTTATTTCAATGTGTTATGGTAGAAAGGGTTGGGGCTTAACTTGAACCAGGGAATTGGAATCTGGAAGAAAGCAACAAGTTGTATTGATTTTCATAACACTTACTGATCTTAAAAGGCACGTGCTAGCATTTATTTCACATATGGCATCTCTCATTGCTGATTTCTATTAGCATTATCTGATCTCAGCCCAATACCAATGCATGCTAATTACAGTTTATTTTTTAGTTTTAGGTGCTTCTTTTCACTGGATGATATTCCTGGCAAGCACTCTATGGATATAGGGCAAACATTTCTCACCTCATTTGATTGCACCAATAATTTAGAAGTTGTTCATTTTTACCATATCCAATTGGATATACTTCTAATAAAGAGGGTCATACTTTTAGGACTCATCCATAAAGAAGGCTTATTGAATCTAGTTCCCTGTTACTGAACAAGGTGTTGATGATGAAGAAAAGAAAAGTTTCTTTGATCAGGTTCATTTTCATGGCACGTTTCTTCTTTTTTTTTTTGTTATTATTATTTTGGTTCTTATGAGTACAAGAAACTTGTATTCCATGCATTCTCAGTATATTTTTACAACTCAGCTGATGTATCCTGGAAATATTAAATGGTCTCTGTTTGATTTCCACGTCCAAGCAGCAAAAGTTTAACATCGGTTTCAACTTTTAACCTTCCATTTTCCTCACTCAAACATTTATTTTTCTTATTATTATGATTATTTTGAAATTTATCTTTGGAAGCCTTGCTGACCACAAATTTTTGGTAGAAGACCAAACTGATTTTGATGGGTTTCTGGAAACCTACATTGCATTGTACCTGTCAACTAGATTATTAATACTCTTCACATATCTGCTTATTGATGTCAAGTAGCTCTTTTCTATAGGTAACTCAGCTTAATTCAACCTATCTAGGTGGTTTGGCATCATATATTCGAAATGCTAGGAATCTATTAGCAGATTCAAAAGCAGGGAAAAATCCATTTAATGGCTTTACTCCTTTGGTAAGTGAATCCATTAAATTTGTTTTGCAATCTGTGTTTCTTGTACATTTCTGCCAGAAATTTGTCTTCAATTTCACTCTTATTTCCTTTTTTTTTAATGAGAAAGATTTGCTCTATAGCTATGGCCACACTGTAGGTACTCATCTTTAGCTACGGATTTTATCCGTAGCTTTTGACCACTTTTCTGGTCATGTAGCAAACGCTGACGATTTAGCGGCGTCCAACACAACTGTCAGTAAAGGTCCTGGCCATCGGTAAAGCCTTTGCCGACTGAGGCTTTACCGGCTGTTAGCTAACCGCAGGCAAAGGCTTTAGCGGCAGTTTTATTGGTCTTTGCTGGCGGTTTTGACCGCCGGTAAAGTCCAGTTTTCTTGTAGTGTTTCTTGCAATTTCTATGGTCGGCGTCCCCCTCCCCAATGTCTTCGTTGTCTCCTGTTTAGTAGCCTGCCTGATTTATGAATCAGGTTGGATGTTGGGATCTAGGCCCATTGCATTCACACATCATAGTGGACCCACACAGCTGGAATGCATGATGATCATCATATACGTGATCATAAAAATTACTTCGATTGTGACCGTTGATTAAGTCGAGGAGAACAGTGTCGTGAGACTGTTAATTGCTTTGGTGGTATGTTCTTCCTGACAATAGGATTTTCTCAGGGCTTTCTTGTTTTCATTATCCTGTAACGAGGTTGCTAACATCTACATCCCAACAGTACGTAAAATCATCAACACCCAAAAGAGAAGGTGCTCCGGTGAGCATTCCAGCATTCCTCTGTGCACCATGCGCACCTTTACACACATATCTTAGGCATAGAATCTGAACAGTACGCATTCCAGCATTCCTCTTACTCACATGCACACCTTCTTACGTTAGCACCATGCGCACCTTTACACACATATCTTAGGCATAGAGTCTGAACAGTACACGTGATGCGACACTCCTTGACCTCACAAACCCAACTTTCAGACTTTGGAAAAAGGAAATAATTTTTTACCTTGATTTGCATTTCTCTTTACTATAGTCCACTATAGTTTTGGACCCAGCTAAAATTTGGGCCCATAAAGTTTCAGGAGGTCCTGCATCATGTGGACCATTTAGATTCTATGCCTAAGACACGTGTGCAAAGGTGCACATGGTGCTCATAGAAGAAGACGTGCAGCATATATATATATATATATATATATATATCCAAATGCTCAATTGCACACTAGTTGTTATGGAACTGTGCAAACTTTGATTAGCATTTATCTTTGTTGTGGTCCACCAGAGTTTTAAATCACAGTGAAAATTGGTCCAGTGGGATTTCATGCGATTCTGCATCACATGGACCGTTCGAATTAGATGCCCTTAACATATGTGCAAAGATGCGCACGTGTGTAGGTGAGCATATATATATATATATATATATATATATATATATATATATATATATATATATATATATATAGCAAAAAGGTTCTATGCGGTCAAGCTCATGCGAACTTCCCATGAGGTCAAGTTGTGTGGGCCCCACCATGATGTGTGTCGAACATCTACCCCATTAGTCAGATGCACCCTTCCATGGTGGGCATAGGGCTTAAAAATCAAGTCAATTCGTGACTTGTGCAGGCCACACCACATACAAAAGTTGACAGGGGTTATGCTCCTTTAAAAGTTTTATAATCATTTGTTGGGCCCATCAAGATGTGGTTCACAAATCCAACCCATCCATTATATGTGTCCTACTTGGATGAGGGGTCAGACCAAGTTTCAGTCACATCCAAATTTCATGTGGGCTCCACGAAGTGCTTTTATATGTTTTAGGCATGTCTTCAGATGATTTTACATGGTATGGCCCACCTAAGTTCTGTATACGACGGCTGATTTTTAGGTTATCCCATAATTTAAATGAGACCCATCAAATGGACGGTATTGATGTTCGACACACATCACGGTGGGGCCCACACAGTTCAACCTCATGGGAAGTTCCCATGAGCTCAACCGCATAGAACCTTTTTTCACACACACACATATATATAGCAATGGTCTCAGGGTACCGCACAAGATATTTTGCACACCAAAATATATATATATATATATATATATATATATATATATATATATATATATATATATATATATATATATATATATAGCAATGGTCTCACGGTACCACACAAGATATTTTGCACACCAAAATATATATATATATATAGAGAGAGAGAGAGAGAGAGAGAGAGAGAGAGCAGCGGTCTACTGCGCATGGTACCGCACAGGGTCTACTGCACATGGTACCGCACAAGATATTTTGCACACCAACCAATTCAAGTATAAAGGTAAGCTAGGATTAAGCCCCACCGTGATGCATTAATGAAATCCACCTCGGTCGGTCATTAGGTTCATGATATAAATTTAGCTGTATGTCTCAAAAAGTAGGTAGATTCGTGATTTAGATGGACCACACTAAGTGAAACCATTTGGATAATGGGAATCCCTGTACTATTTTTACTCATATGACCTACCAACATTATAAACATGGCTGATCTTTTATTCTGACGGCTAAATTATTGTCACACACCTTATGAATGGAACGGATTTCAAAGACACATCAAGGTTGGCCCACCACAGCTGACACAGTAATGGTTGGGATGCATCAGAGATGGATTAATGCACGTCGACCCTGTCAGTAGCGACCTTGCTACAGGTCGGTGGTAGTGGGCCCAACAATGATGTATATATTTAATCTAAGTTGTCCATCCATTTTTCCAGCTCAATTTATGGCATAAACCTAAAAATGAGTAATATCCAAATTTAAAGTGGACCACACCACACGAAAATAGTGGTGATTAAACACCCATCATTGAAAATTCTTAGGTTACATTTTATTTACCATCCAACCTATTGATTAGGTCACAGAGACCTGGATGAAGAGAAAACACAAATATTAGATTGATCCAAAACTTAATCTGGCCTAAAGAATTTTTTAATGGTGGACTTTCCAGCAATCTTTCTTGTGACATGTTCCACTTGAGATTGGATTTGACTCATTTTTTTTATCATGCCACACAATCAGCTGAAAAAATAGATGAACGGCTTGGATTAAACACATACATCATTATTGGGCGAACGACTACCAACCAGCTGCTATGCAGTTGCCAGCGGTCACAGCGTGTAATCCATGACATAGGACAACATCCCAACCAATGCTGGGTCAGTTGGAGGTAGGCCCACCTTGACATGTATGTAAAATCCACTCCAACCATAATGGGGCATGATGATAATTTAGGTGTATTGCTTCAACATCAGCCACATCTATAATTATATATAATTATAGTGGGCCACATGAGTGGAAACCTTGTAGGGGACCCCCCACCATTCAAATTACTTCACTTGGTGTGATCCACATACATTGCATATAGGTTTAATGTTTGATATCGATATACTAAATTCCACAAGGTAGCTAATGGATGGAATGGATTTCACATAAACTCCATGTCAGGTCTTGTAAAAATTCAAATGTAGGCTTCTCTTCTCCCACTGTTTTCCTTTTTGTGACCCGTAAATCATAAATCAGCCAGAGTTTTTTCACCCAATGGTTCAATTGCCATCACAGACCGAATTGTCGGAGTGGATGACAGCAAAACATTATGTTGAGGCTCACTTGTAGCACACTTGTCTAAGTTGGTATGACGAGTGGGAATCTGGTGCGCATGCAGAAGTTATCCTACGGTACGGTGCGCGGGATATATATATAAATTTCCTATGCCTTGGTTAATCGTGTCCATCCTGCAGTGAACCGAATGGACCCAAACAAAAGAAAAGGTTCGTTAATCGGGTCAGAAGCAGCTGTGCATATGGGTTAGTCAAAGATAACTTCCCCATATATCGGTGCGGCACACGTGTGCAAAATTCAGGCTTTCATCAGGTTCGCTCCAGAACTCAGGTGGGCCTCACCACCGGAATAGTGGGATGGGGACGCAGTGTGTTGCGCCAACTGTGTTTTGTATATGCCATCTAATTCATGCAGAAGATGCGTCTCATCAGGATGCATAGACAGTCTAAAAATAAGACCATTTGAAAACTCTGGTGGGCCACACCTCATGATTTTAAGAGGTTTTAGGCATGATTTTACATGGTGTGGTCCACCTAAGATCCAGGACGTCCTGAAGTTTGGGCGCCATGGAAAAAAAAAAATTTAATAATAAGGGGTCTTCGCCCACCCCGAAACAAGATTGCATTTGAATCCAATCAAAATTTCCCAAACACCCAAACAGGCCACAACGTACCTGCATACATACCTTTGATGGAAATGCATCCCTTTTCTTGTAGAAGCTTATAAGCTGCAATTGCCCAAGCAGCGGTGGCACCGTTCGTACGTAGCACAATCCTCGGCAGCCCCAACTTCTCAGCGACGGCTCCAGCGAAAGGGAAGATCACGTCGGTGATGATGCACTTAATCAGGCCATCTGGGCCGTCTGATAGTAACCGAGACAAGCAATCCTGGAACGGTACTTGGCACGTGTCGTTGAGGATGGAGATAAGGGTTATCGGGTCCTCGATTAAGGCCTGATCGTCCGATAAGCCGTCCGTTATGGACTCAAAGTGAAAGTTGGGGAAGTTGGATGGATTGGGAGAGTTGAAATGAGTATGAATTATGGTGATTGAGAATCCTTTGGAGTG
Organism: Magnolia sinica; assembly: GCF_029962835.1. Classification (NCBI taxonomy): domain Eukaryota; kingdom Viridiplantae; phylum Streptophyta; class Magnoliopsida; order Magnoliales; family Magnoliaceae; genus Magnolia; species Magnolia sinica. Next base: position 5,799,215 of record NC_080580.1, read on the forward strand.
TAGGAGAGTGGCCAGTTGAAGCATAGGATTTAGGTGTCCTTGGAATGGGATTGGGAAGATTACCAAACGAGAGGCTTTCATTTCCTGGATTTGCATGTCTTTTGCTGCTTCCATTGATTTTGAGATGTGGTCGGCTGCAGTGAAAATGAGCCACTTGCTTTTGGGCAATGTTGTGATGGGAGAGGGGGAGCTAAACAGCAGGTTATATAATAATCAGACAGGGTATGATGGTTGATGCACATTCCCTTAAAATCCATAGACGTGGTAAGTATTAACTCAAACCGACTACGGGTCGTCTGCACATAATCTCAACCGTTGCTTGCAAGAGCGTGCCCACAATCTTCGATCGTTTCATCAAATTGGCAGAACGAAGCTTCATTAATGTGTCAACCCTGGAGTTCGGTCAGGTCGTGACCGTGGGGCCTACCTTGATATATGTGCTATATATCGATGCCGTCCATCCGCTTTTTCAGCTAATTTTAGCACGCGGGCCTAAAATAGAAGCAGATCCAAATCTTAGGTAGACCACCTCACAGGAAACATTGTGGCGATTGAATGGATCCCGTTAAAACTTCATATGGCCAAACAGTATTGTTTATTTGCCATACAACCTATTAATAAGGCCAAATAGACCTGGACGAAGGGAAAATACATGTACCAGCTTGATCCAAAACTTTTGTGCCCCACAATAAGTTTTTAATGGTCAATCATTATTTTTTTCCTGGGGTGTGGCCCACCTGAGAACTGTATCTGCTTCATTTTTTTCGAACCTAAATTGAGCTGGAAAAATAGATGAACGGAGTGGATATACGACATATACATCTAGGTGGGCCCACAGTCATGCCTGACGAACTCGGTCAGGTCCCAACGTACTTCATCCGCGTCCGACATAAATATCCAGGGCATCGAAATAAAAACTTCCCCCGCGGATCTTTATTTTGCCGGTGCATTAGACGATTCCTTATGTTGGGATATTGAAGCCGCACGGTACACACTCCATCCAGCGCCACGTATGCGTGTATAAGGTGCCCCTGCGATCAGGGCCGCACGGTGTTGGGTGAGCAGTGATAGGGGTTGTCCTTCCCAGTCCAATCCTAAACAACGCAAAAAACTAGTAGTAGATTTGTGGGTCCACCGTAGTGCGAGCATATCATCCAACCCGTTCAGCGTGCTTACTCCACTATGAAAATAGGACACCCCAGACAAAAGTTCAACTAAAGCATTAGGTGGGCGTCACTTGTATTTGGATGCGTTTGGTCCATTTTCTATTGTTTTTCACGGTGTGGATCAGCTGCTGATTCTGTTAGCCTCATGTTTTTATTCTCCAATTTTAAGGTGGAGTGGCCTTAAAATTAACTGTATTTATGGTGCAAGGTGTGTTTAGGAGCTTGGACGGAAATAGGGTGCTAAAAGCATGGAATTAACGCTCAGAATTCACCAAGGCAAGGGACGGACTCCATGGGACCAAAATCAACGGATGAATGGAGCTAATTGCCCAGAACCATCATAGTGGAACCCACCTGAGTTGGGTGTGCATAGTGCATAAGTGCACTAGCCGTCTATGGCAACGAGCCTCCTTCCTAAAAATGAAAACTCCGTTTTCGTTCCAGCGTGCGTAACAAGGACTTACGCTGTGATCTTTGTGGGCCAACACCGTGCATCAAAGGTCCGATCTGGACCGTCCATGAGACTCACAAGGTCCCTCTCAGCCACGCCTAGGTGACAGAATTGAATAAGATAATAAAGATTGGTTTTTCAACCGTTCAAAAGCGGAATGGACGGTAGAGCAGAAAATCTGGTGGAACGCATCAAAAGCAATCCAAAAGCAGTCACTTCCTACTGAAATTTCGAGTAGATTCTAATGGACGGCATGGATTTCCCATTAGAATTCGATCATGGGGCCCTCTGACACCACCGACTCAAAACGAAAATTTCCATTTCTTCTGGTGTGAAATAAAGCACCGTTTGATCTGTAGTGGGGCTCCATTATGGTCAAAATGCTCAATCTGAGCCGTCCATCATGTAGAGTGGCTCGATTTAATCAAACCCATGTTGACCTTGTGCACTCATGCACGCACACGTGCCGGTTTCAACAGTTACAAACGGACAACTCTGCACAGATTGCAGCTTGATTACTACCTTCAGTCACGTCAATAACATTCCAAAACCACCCATATCTTGCTGAAATTTCGTGTACAATCCAATGAATGGATTGGATCTTGTGAGAAATTCCAAGAAATAGGTCCCACCAACGTCCAGCGTCAGTCAGCAGGCGCTGCTGCGCACGTTGCTACGTAAGCTTACGCACGTCACTGACTGACCTCCACCGACACAGCCTTGGCTATAAAAGGAGAAGAAAGGGAGAGGGAAGGAGACCCGATTGTGGACGAATACAAGAGAGATTTTTTTTTAGTTTTTCTGTTTTTCTTTTCTTTTCTTTTTAGAATTAGTTAATCATGTTTGTGGTTAGCTAACCTCTTAACTAGGGCTAAGAGGTGAAGCTTGTGGTGTGATGGGTAGTGTTCCACTGGTTTGATTCTTGTTATGAACTGATTTGATTCTGGTTTGATTATTAAGGAATGCCTTTAGTTGTTAATGGTTTGTTGTAACTGAAATTACAATAGATCTGCGATGGCTTAAGTATTTCCTTTTCCTCTTTGTGATTATGAAGTTAGGAAGCTCTGTTGTTTACTATCGTCTCCTGGGCATGGTTAGATGACGGCACCCTTCCTACTATTCATACATCTCTCAGATTGAAGTAGATTGATTTAATTCTGTTATTTGCTTTGTCTCATGGGCATGGTTTTGTGATGAAATCCATTCTAATTTACTTCAATCTTATCTATTTAAAACTAGATCAAAAGACGTTCAGATTTGATTTTCAGGTTATATCTTCCAATTGGATGAAGATGGGACTCAAAATCCAGTTGAGTTCATGAATCGACCATAGATATCCCTGATCTCTACAAGTGGATCCTCTGAATCCCTAGTTTCCTTCCTCTAAATTCCTTAAGTTTTATATTAGTATTTCACCATTATTCCCTAAATTTCCTTTGACTTAAATTTCATCTTAATCTAGTTCTAGTTCTATTTAGTTCTAGACTACGTACAGGTTTCAGTCCCTTGGGATTCGACCTCGGTCTCACCGAGTTTATTACTACATCAAAACCCTATACTTGGGGAGTGAACATGGACCAGCTACTGATTCTGTTAGCCTCATTTTTTTATTCTCCAATTTTAAGGCGGAGTGGCCTTAAAATTAGAGAATGTCATTTATAAGTAAAAAATGCTCTCTACACGTATGCAAAACAAACTCTTGAGAGCGTTTTTTTGTCATTAGGTAAAGTACATATGGTGATGCCTGCAGTAATGCGAAGTGACGTAGGGATGAACATGATGAGTATGATCACCATCTTCCTCAAGGATAACTACATTGAATCCACAGAGCTTCTCTAGACTCCTCATGGAGACTTCTTGAATTCATGAGAAAAAAAAAAGTAAGAAAATAAAAATAATACTCTAAAAAATTCAAAAATTGATTGATGATTGTAATAAACAAGTCTACAATCCTTTAAATATGGATACCAAGTCTCCGAGGAAGTTTTGGAATTAAATTACAACTAAAACTCCCTAAAATTTGTAACTTACTATAAATAGTAAATTTATTATTTAAAGTAAGTATCCTATTTGACTTGACCATATTATTTTCCTAATTATTCTAAGAACTTTTCATGTTGAACACAATTCCTAAAGCCCAACAGATGAAGAGTTACAATTAAACCAAAACTTATTAAAAATAGTAAAAATAGAAATAAACAGGGAATTCGACCGTCAATCTGATGGAATCTCGCAAATTCAGCATGGGTAACCCGAAATAGCCAGGTTAGTTGGCTAAAGTAGCTTGTCCTACCCCAAAATCCTATATGTTACGTCGAGTAACTCATTTCGGTTTGTGAGATATGCATGTTCTAAGGTTTGCGTTGAGGACATTTGTTTAATAAGTGACATAGTTGGTCACAGCGATAACAATTGTTTGGCCTTGGCTAAACGTAAGGATTTAGAATCCTACTCAAGCCCGCTATTGTGGGTGCTACATATTGAGGCCTAGATGGGCCGATCCCAGTGTCATGATTTGCGATTGCAGGAGGATGGGGATGTCCTCCTACTGATTCTTTTCCTCATGCCAACACTGAATCCTGCGTAGGGGTCCGAGTTGAAAGATAAGGCCGAGTAAGAGAATTCTTACATGTTGCGTTTCTCCATTCAAATGGTAGACCCGAGTACGAAGAACACCCGATAAAAGAAGTCAGGGTCATCCAATCACCTTGTTTGCATATGTGTCCTTTGTATGTGATGGGTGATTGTCATTTGCTCTCTATGGCGTACCCCATTAGACAAGTCGCACAATTGTTTTGGTTTTTTTTATGTAGGTAATCTTGATTGTACAAATTGGATGGTCTGAATTTTGCACTCACATGAAAGGATGCTGGGATATTAGGCAGAGCTCACTGTGATATTTGTGAGAAATCCACTTCATCCATGCATTCTGCAAGCTCATCTTACAATGTGATAAAAAATGATCAACTCAAGTGGGATGAAGGAGATGAAAAATTAAGGAAAGAAATGCCTACAAACTTACCTAAGCTCCACCTTGCTTTTTTTATTTTTTTGTTAGCATGTTAGCACACATACGGTCAGTTCACGACCAGGGAATCGATGCCAATACCTCGGTGTTGAAACGAGGTATCTTTCACTCAATCTACCACTGAAGCTATGTATCAGGGTGTTAAGCTCCACCTTGGTGATTATATGCCATCCAAACCTTTTATAAGGCCATTCTCACCGGAATAAAGTTTAAAAACAAAACACCTTAGCCTGATATAAAACTTTTGCGCTCATATGAATGTTTCAACGGTTATCATTGAATTCATACTTTTTCCTCTCATGTGACCCACTGGAGTCTTATATCTGCCTCGTCTTTTTTTTCATGTAGTAAAATAGGCTCGAAAAACGGATGGACGGAGTGGATTTCTTAAAACATCATGGTGAGCCCCACTTAGCATCCTAGCGCTCGAGCTTCCTCGTATAGGCTTTACAGGAAACCCTCGTCCCACATGCTAATTAAAATATTTGGTTCGACCAGTCGTTCTCATCTCCACATGTCGCATATTCCACTGCATCGGGGAAGTGACTTTGGCTTTTATTTCCTTTCTTAGGTCACCCGTGACATCAACGTCCCTCCATACTAATCTTTTTAAAAGCGAGTATAGGCATCCTTACACATTCACGTGAAACCCTACATACATGGATCAAATGTACATCAATCTTAACAATCTGGACCGTAGATCCCATTATGGATGAGTCATATAATCTGAAACTACCCGAATCTGGTGAACCAAACCGTTTTATTGGTCACCATCACATGAACAATATAAGCAGAAAACAATAAAACTATTGACAAATGATGATTATTAGATGTTAGGGTCATCCAATTAGTCGAGCTTGTTCCCAGCTACAGTGGGACCCATGATTTGAACCCTTTGGTTTGATGTACATGAATGTGAGCTAGGTCCCATCAACCCTGGGATCCATGATTAGGAATATTTAGATTGATGTACATGAATGCCACGTATACCAGGTAGTGAAGATGGTCAAAGTTTGTGCAGTTTGCTCTAGTAATATAGGGCTGTCAGGGGTACTAGACCTGAGGCGGTACCACATGTACATGTTAACATTAACAGTAGCAATCTAATTTCTCGGATTCATTTTGGTGTACCCTTTCCGTGGATTCAATGATCAAGAAGTGACATGTGTTGTCGCACATAAAAAATAGCATGCAAAAGATTTTCTGAGATATTCGTAACAATTTCTATATAATCACAATTGGCCCTCAACTGTATATTAAATGTTATTTAATGACAAGGTGCAGGTAATAAGTTTAAAAGAAAGAAAGCTATGGAGAGAAGAGGAACATCTATAAGAAAATAAAAAGATACAAAGATTTAGAAAATTACCGTGATAACAATTCTACCACTAATTGAACTAAAGAACATAGATAAATGCAGTGCATTTGCAAGGCAAAAAAGGTTATAAATAGAAGGGAAACTAATATAACAAATCGTATCATATCAATCAAACAAACCAATCAAATCATCCTTCAATTATCTTGTAATTTATCTTTCATTTTCATAGCTTTGCTCTTTCTTATGAGTAGTCATAATCAATTAGCTCTAATCTTAGTCTACACTTATACACTGGACTTTTATCTCAATATAAGCATTTCTTTATTTAGAAAAAAAAATCTTACGGTTGCGCCTCGATCGACTTAATATATTTCTTTTTTGTTTAACAACAACCGAGTATTAGAAAAGCCTTTTCATATGAAAGGGAAAGCGGAATCCATTTTCAGAGAAAGAATCCAACCCTCCAAATATTGCCTAAACACTTTATAAAACAACTTGCAAGTGACTGAATAGGCGACCGATCTTCTCAAATCTCGGTCATATACGATCGCAATCAGTATATATGTGTGTTTGGGGTCAAGTTGTTCGATTGGAATTGAGCCGCACAATCAGTTTTAGCATACCTGCCCGCACCACACGTGAAAAACATCCAAACCAAAAAAAAAAAGTGTTAAACAATTTTTAGCACGCCAAATGGGACCAAACTACTTAGTTGTCATAAAAAGCCGATATATTCAAGTATCATTGTGTTGTAAAACATGAGACGAAAGAGTGATTACATTACTTCTACCGCTCATGAACCTCAATCCCTTAAGGAAGAGTTGCAGGCACAACCAGCACCTGAGTTGTTGCCAAACCCAACACCCAGTTCTTTAAACCTAGATAGGGCATGCATCCTCATCACGACTGACCCTTTAGAGATAGTGTCTACTGGGTTATGTGAAATGCAAATGGCTATTCAACATATTATTGAACAGTCACTAAGTTAGGTTGAACAATCTCGAAATCAGGATGAAACCTTTAATAAATAGATGGTTAGTCAAGCTAAGAGCATAAATAGGATGATGGCCATCATTACTAAACGAATGCCTAGTGTACATTAGAAAATTGTGCCTCAGCTTGTTGTTAAAGCAAGCTCTATCGGGAATTTGGCACTAATAATGCCTAAATATTGCATATTTATCCCCTATTTGGCATTGCTTTTATCGTATACATCTAGTTAATTAATCCTAATTATGTGTGTTTCATGTGCAATGAGAGATTTGAAGTCCAAGACCAAATATAACTTAGAAGTGAGGGTTTAAAGCTAAAAAATAATCAATAGTGTAGTGATTAAAGATTTAAGAGCTCAATAAATGATGATCTAGCGTATTTGAGCACGTGAACCAAAGAAAATTAAGAGGAAGCCGAAGAAAGCTTGGTTCCAATAGAAGTCCTGATTATGCATATTTTTTATACTCCAAGATACCACTGAAAAATTCTTTCATAAGTGCAACTAGGTTCCAAGGTAACAAGATTCTCTTAGTTGGGTCATTGACTTAGTTGACTCAAAGCAACTCATGATGAATTAAGCTAAGCCAATCATTTTTGTGAAAACTTAAAATTATTTTATTTGTAGAAGTTAAAAAGAGTTTGACATTAGCTGTAATTAAAAAAAAAAAAAAAAAAAAATTTGCATTTTGAAATTATGACCTTACTTAAGGAACCAAGCATGTATAACTGATATAGAGCAGGTCGCGGACACTTTCATGTCCAAGATGGACAAGAGAAGGCCTGATCGGAGGTGAAAGTGATCAGGACCGCCAGAACCCTAAAACAGACATGTCTCGCAAACCGGAATGAGTTATTTGATATACTATATATGATTTTGATGTAGAGCGGGTCGTAGACAGTTTCATGGCCAAGACGGATCAGAAAAGGCCCGATCGACGACAGAAGTGATTCGGACCGTCGGACCTTAAATCGGGCGTATCTCGCAATCCGGAATGAGTTACCTGACATAAAATATATGATTTTGGGGTAGAATGAGCTACTTTAACCAACCAACCTCACTACACCGGGTTACGCAGCCCGGAATTGCGAAAAATCCCTGAATCGACGGTCGTTTCCCTACTTTAATTTCGTTTTTACTATAAATAGTAAGTTTTAGTTTGATTATAACTCTTCATCCGTCAGGCTTTAGGAGTTGCATCCAACGTGAAAAGAGCTTAGAATAATTAGGGGAACAGTTTGGTGAAGCCAAATAGGACACTTACTATTTTTGGCTGAAAACCTTGCGCACTAGTAGACATCATGACCGTCTATAAATAGTAAGTTTACTATTTATAGTAAGTCGCGGATTCTAGGAGTTTTAGTTGTAATTTGATTTTGATTTCTTTCTCATTGCTTGGTACCCCTATTTAAAGGGTTGTAAACTCGTTTTTAGTCATCAATTAATCAATTTCGAATTTCTTAGAATTTATTTCTATTTTTCTGCTTTCTTTCCTCGTGGACTCGAAAGTCTCTGTGAGGAGTCCAGAGAAGCTCCGTGGATTCGGAGTAGTTATCCTCATCACGTTCATCCTTGCGTCAGATTTTGAGGTAGGATAAGCTACTTTAGCCACCCAATCCGCTACGTTGGGTTGCCCTCACCGAATTTGCAAGATCCCATATAATTGATGGTCGGAAGTCTATTTTAATTTCTTTTTGACTATTTATAGTAAGTTTTAATTTGATCATAACTCTTGATCCTTTGAGCTTTAGGAGTCGTGCCCAACATGGAAAGGGCTTAGAAAAATTAGGAGAATAACGTAGTTAAGGCTAAATTGAACACTTATTATTTTTGGTTGAAAACCATGAAATCTAGTAGGAATCATGATCGTCTACAAATAGTAAGTTTACTACTTATAGTAAGTCACATTTTCAGGGAGTTCGAGTTGGAGTTTGATTCTGAAACTTCTTCCTAGGTTTGCTATCACTATTTAAAGGGTTGTAAATTCATTTTTTTTAAATCATCAATCAATTATTTTTCGAATTTATTTCTATTATCCTATTTTTTCTTGTGGATTCAAGAAATCTCTGTGAGGAGTTCAAATAAACTTTGTGGATTCAGAGTAATTATCCCCTTGAGGAAGATAGTGATCCATGTTCATCCCTGTGTCAATAACTATTATACATGGCTGCATTTTTTGTTATTTTAGCTAGTTGAAATGATTCTAATATTTATAAATATTTTAAATATATATAGGCCATTGTGTATTTTTTAATTAACTATTAAATATCAAATTGTGGTCAAATGATGACTTTGGTCAAGTCTTCGAGTTGAACCAGCTGGACTTTTGAGTTGGGATGAGTTTTCAGTGTTTTGAGCTAATGGTCTTTTTCTGGAGTCCTTTACAGCCTCGTCCATGGAAGTTTATTTACTAGGTTTTGATTGTATGTAATGTTTTGTTGCATTGGAAATCAGTTAATGTAAAACAGGCAGGTCTTTGCTACCCTTTACGCTTGTTTGTCAGGAGTTGCATGATAAAACCTCATTTTGCTTTGCAACCATTATTCTTTATGATTATGGGCTTTGCTTGGAGGAAAGCAATTTTTATGGTTGTTACTGTATCTTTGGAATTGTGTGTTGCAATTACTTTCAAGCTGCCCTTGGATTTTGTTTGCAAACCAGAATTGTCAATTTGGTGGATGAATTGTTACATTGTTGCTATGTTTGGATGCAAATGTGAATTGAAAAATGGCAAGTCTATCCAGATTTTTATTTGATTGCTTACTGTTGGCGTTTGTTGTAAAAGAGAAGAATCAGTTTCGGATGATGAATCATAGCAAACTGCCAGGTTTCGAATGTTGTAAAACAGAAGTAGAGTGCTCGGTGTAATCATCTCGCTGGGTAACGTTCTTCAGGGTCCGGCCTCTGCCCGGTTGCCTGCTGTTTGTTTGCTAGTTTGAGGGAGCCTGGCTGCCAGCTTTGGAGTTTCTTCTGGTTTGGAGCGGCTGGTAGTGGTTGGAGCAGTTTTGGAATCTGCTGCTGCTCTGGTTTCTCCTCTGTTTCAGCTCTGGTTATTCATTTTATCTTCGCCAGTTTTAGTTCCGCTGACTGATGCGGATTTCTCGGTTTTCTCTGCATTTATGTGGAGCCCCTCTGGATGCTATTGCTTCTGGTATCGGTGCTTCCATATGTTGCTGCCGCGCTGATAGGTCCAGCCAGTTTTCGTTTTTCTCTGTCTCTCTGTTTAGCCATGTGTAGGGGTTTGATATGATAGGCAGGGCCCGGATCTTTTTGTTGGGGCCTGCCCGATTGGCTGTATATCCCTGTTTTCATATTTATAGATCGGGTGGATCATCCTCCACCATCCTTAAAAAAATAATAATAAAAAAATAAAAAATAAAAAATAAAAATCATAGCAAACTATATCTTTTGGCTGCTAACTACTAAAATACTAAGCATTCTCCGCCAATTCCTAAACACCGTTGTGTCATCCACAGTACACGTAGTGTAGTGTAATTGTACATCCAAACAAACCGTCCAAATTGTGGACCCTCTATCCTTTAAAATTGTAGCCATAAAAGGAAATGGTCAGTTGTTTTCTAACTGATTTATATGCTTCCAATATTAGATCCATCCCACAAGCTGGGTGGACCAGATTCTTTCAGGAAAAGTATAGAAGGTCAGAAAAACCTGATGGATGGATTGGGTGTCAAACCTATGCGTAGGCCTGGCCATGGGATGGGCGCTATTGCCTTGATCTGGTCGGAGTCTATTAAATTTTTAAAATTTTCTGGCCCAGGCCTCGCCCACTGCCCATAACTGTGCCATGTTGGCACGTGTGACGTGTACAATGTCCGCTTAGCAAAGCTCATATTATTATAGTTGTTATTATTATTATTAGGGATTTTTATAAATTAGTACCTCATTACTATGCTATTTACATCTGGGTACCCTTTTTGTCGAAACAGTCCAGAGCATAATATAAAGGGAATTGCCGGAATTGCCAGAAGCTTGGTAACTGTGGTTAGCTGGTGGTTAGTTTCATACACTTTCAACTTCTTCACAAGTTAGATATCATCAAGTGAGAGAAGTCATATGATTCTAGTGTAGCTGTTTGGTTATTGCACGATTTTATACACTTTCAACTCTAGTATAAGATTTTGTTAGTGTTTACTGCTGGTTGTTTACTCTATTTTTCTTAAAATGGATAGTTTAGCATGTTCCAATAGACTACCCAAGTGAACAGCTCCACGTGACTCAGATATGCTTGCTTACCTTTATACTGTGATTTTGATTTCTATAGATATTTTACAACTTTTTACAATCCATGCATTTGAACAGTCATGTATGCCTTCATATTATGATTTTGTTGTGAGTAGATATGCTATTACGTGCAACAAATTCAAAATAGCAAATTTAAAAGTTGTTTTATTTTTATGTTAAACTTTACCGATGGACCAAATCTGTTGCTACTATCAGAATTGTATATCAATAGATTTCAAGTTCAAACACTTTGCAAAGGATTGTAAGTCCAAGCGAATAGGACTTGCAGAAAGAATCGACAGGGCCTCAATGATGACGATGACTCGGACGGATGATCGTCGAACACAAATTTCTCCCACTCTGAATGGTCAAGTTCCCAAAGTGACACCACAGCCCAAGAAAGAGTGGATTCTACTTCCCAAGCCTAGCTCCTAGAAAGGGAGGTTTAATTCCCCTCCACCTGGAAAGAAAGAATCTTTCAATGTGCCTACTTTCCTAATCCACTTGCTTTTTTTTACTTGACTTTCCCTTCTTTTGGAATTAGAAATCTTAGAATATAAGCTTGAAATGCGAAGTCCGAGAGATAGTCTTACCTGGAAGCACGACACATATATTCTATATTCTTAAGCCAAATAAACCAAATGCTTCTCCAGCTCTCGCAAGAATTGTATGGGAGTCATCCATGGATGGACTCTCCGAATGACCGTACCAGGGAATTCTACCACACTTCATGCAACTATGGTTGTTGATCCTGTTTTCACTTATCCGAAGAATAGCAACAGACCATATCTATTGCTCATTAGTTTTTGGAGTTTTCGAGAGACTTTTAATTTTTACGGCAGATACGATCCGTTGTTTTTTGGGCATCAGATCTGTCAATTATTATTATTATTTTTTTGACGGACCCTATCCGTCGTTTAGCTTTTATGACAACAAAATTCAATGGACGAAGTCCATCGTCAACTGCATTTTATGACGAATTTGGTCCGTCATTCTTTTGCCGTTTTGAGATAAAATTCCATAATTTGAAGTTATTTTTACCCATGAACTTCTCCATTTCAAAATTCACATTCAAAACCCTCGATTCCATGCTTCAGATTCAATCGAAAAACCCAACTAACTCTCCGATACCACTTGTTGAGAACGCAAAAGCCCTAACATGACTTGTCTAGCACAAAAGCAACTTTAGATAGAATCATACAATATAATAGGAAAATAAAAATTAAGCAACCACATATAATACAAAATTTACATGAAAAAACTACGATACCAAGCAACGAACAATCCATTATAATCAAAAAATTAAAAGAGATAAAACAACTTACAAATGAGAAATGCTAACTTCTCCCTCGAAACCCTTGAAAACGTGCTAAGTTCCTTTCGCTCATTCAGAGATTAACTCTAATCCCGTATTAACCCGGTTTATATAACCCCTGTACAAAATTAGAAACAAAAACTTGCACTTACGCATTGCACTTTGTTGCACCTTCGGTTGACCAAGACATCAACAAAATCTCTTGATCAACCGATAAAGATCTCGGTTGACTAGGAACATCACAGTGTGCTCGACCTATGAATTCCTCGTTTAACTAAACAACACTACAACATATTAAAGGCACTATCAACAGAAAGCTTATCAAATTTAATTTTCCGACAAACTCAAGATCACTTAAAAGTTCTCTTAAATCAATTGAACTCTTTCAATGATACTAGGAGGCAATATTATAGTTTGGCAATGAGATTTTAAATCCATAAGAAAGTATTAAACCAACATTATGACAACTCCTAAGTAGCCATCGAAATTGTGTTATCCCAATTTCGGATTACTATGCATCACCCGTGAAGAGAATAGATATGAAAGGAACTCACCTCCGTCAACTATTAACAGAACTTGCTTGAAGAGGATGACAGGAAAGAAGTTGTCTTGAATGTTCACATAGAGCTTAAATTTCAATCAGTGCACTATTTAATATCAAAGGAATATGGTTACACTGAAACAGAACTCTATTTGATACGCATACATCTTGTTGTGGCTTGGCCATATAATGAAAATACAAATGAATTATTATACAGAAAGGAGGCATTTAAAATGACATAATAAGATCAATCAAACTCTCCAATGACTCGTGCGAAGAACCTCCTCTCCTTAAACAACTAATTGCATTTTCCTTTAGCCCACTTACCCTCTCTCTTATCTCTTTCCCTTCAGTCTCCACCATCAACCTTCTTATGGCCCACTCCATCTCACCTCTCTCGAACCCATTCTCTAATTGCAATCCCACCCTCCAAACATAGCTCACATACCTAGCATTTACCTTTTGGTCCCATAAATAAGGACAGCATAACATGGGGACCCCTTCACAGATGCTCTCCAATGTAGAATTCCAACCATTGTGTGTCCAAAATCCTCCCACTGATGGGTGGGCCAACACTTCTTGTTGTGGGGCCCACTTAACGATCCAGCCCCTCTCCCGTGTCTTCTCTTCAAACCCTTCTGGCAGTTCGACCCAATCGTCGCCACGTATGGAGCCAGGCCGGACCACCCACAAGAAGGCCTGGTCACTATTGGCTAGCCCCCAAGCTATCTCCACCACGTCTGTTTTATTAATAGAAGCTAAGCTCCCGAAGCTGACATACATGACGGAATGTGGTGCCTGCTTGTCTAGCCAAGTAATGCAGCTGTGGTCTTGTTTTAGCAAGCTGTTTGAAGCTCCTGGCGAGAATTTATGTAGTGGGCCAATTGCAAAGATCGGAAGGGGATGATAACCTTTTCTAAATTTCTCCAATGCACTTGCTTCAATACTATCAAATGTGTTCACGATGAAACCCGAAGAGGCCTTTGTGCTGTTCTTCACGTTGGCCACCAATCGCTCCAACATCTCCGGATCCGTCAAGCTGTAGTCAGGGAGATCCTTGATTCTGAGGGGCAGAAACTCCGACACTAGGGCATCCGGCTGTTGATCTGGTTGATACAGATTAGTGAATATGTTAATGAGAATCAACATTTACACCCACACTCTTTGATAGATATGAGGTAGATTCGAGCTGTGTGGGGCCCACCATTGTTGGCTTGACTGCGAGATCCAAGCTTTCCATCAGGTGGGCCACTTTAACTAGGATCTTTTGGTTAGATAAATCAGGTCATTTATGGTAGGAATGTCATGTGTTTTTCTCAAGTATCTTGTAGTGGGTTGCTAATCCCCTACTATCAAGGTGTGCCATGATGGTAATGGTGACGGCTCTTAATGGTGGTTGTAACCGCGGCCACCGTTACCATTAAGATATGGGCTGTAATGACTGTTATGATCCTTTTTGTTTAAAAAAATAATAATAATAATGGAAATAAAAAGAAAAAACTGCATTAGCCCTATAGCAAGTCATAACGGCTGTTACATGGCCGATATAAGTAATTTTTTCAAGTAACAGCTGTTACAACCGTTACAACCCATAACATGTAATGGTTGGCACCTTACTTTTATAGACTCCCCATCTACCGTTCTAACTGTGAAATCTTCAACACCCTAGAGAGAAACCGCATTCCTTACTTTGGAAACACTAATCTACATTAACCTTTTATTTGAATGATTGAAAACCAATATTAAAAAAAAATGTGTTTTTTTATAACACTAATAGTATTAAAATAAGGTTTTAAAGTTCCTGATTAGCAAATCATTGTGGGGAAATACCTGAGTCTCCGCCACAAATTGTCAAGACCAGGAGGCCTCATGGCCATTGATTCAAGAATCATTCCCACCTATTGCCCATGTGAAGATGGAAAGTGATGGAAGGCCTAATTCCAGATATCTTGGGGGCCGTTTGGCACCATAGATTTTAGGGGTTTGAGGGGATTTGAGGAGAAATCCCCTGGTATGTTTGGCACCATAAAGTAATTGTGGGTTTCAAGTCCCCTCAACGAAGGGGTTTGAAATCCAAGGTGAAAGCTTGGATTACATCTAAAATCCTTCCAAGTACATGTGCAACATGTGTATCACTAGGCTATTAATCTATTGGGCACATGGCCCACTAATGATATCCCAAAACAATCATATTATCAATTGCATCACTATAATTACTTTAATACGATGATCTGTGTCATCCAAGTATTGTCAATGTAAATCAACAGTTAAAAGTCATTGGTTAGTCATTCGGATGTGATCTTGTGCTTGTGACCCATCCGAGACTTGGAATTGGAATTTCATCATTTTCGGACAAAGTATATATTTCAACAGGCTTATTACAACCATTGTGTCAAGCATAACATACATAAAAACGGTTAGAGATATTAAAGTTCATTTAGTAACTAAATTTAAACCCCTGCAAATATATTATGCATGGCTACTTTGAATTACAGTGGGTGCCAAACACAACAGCAAGATTTCAAATACAGAGGGTTTCAAATAAGGGGATTCCAAATCCAGGGGTTTCGAATCCACGCTCCAAAACAGGCCCTCAGTAAATCTGAGCTTCTCGCTCCTATTAGCGGCCTCACTACTATGCAATGCAGTGTTGTGAGCGGTTATAGAGGGCTGATGCTTGTTTCTTATAGCTTCTTAGCGTGGCTCGGTTATTTTCTCCTTTCCCATATCTTTTTGAGTTTTATGTGTGTTTTGAGCGATGGGTAAAAGATAGGTGAGGTAGCAGTATTTTTCATGGCACCCACCCGAATATATTTTTGTCCAAAAAAGCAATAAATTTCGGATGAAAAAAATAATAATCTTGTCACAGGTGCTACACGGAGACGTGCGTGTGGCCTTGTCAAAGACAACCTCCCCATTTGCCGATATGGCACACGTGTGCAAAAATTAGGTTGTTCATCACGTTCGGTCCAAAATCCCCTCGTGTGTGTGATGTGGCACACGTGTGAAAAAAAATCAGGTTCATCAGGTTCCCTCCAAAATCCCCCGTCCAAAAAAACAAAGAAAAAGAAATCAGGCTGTTTATCTGGTTCGCCCCGAAATTGTGAATTGTCCTGTTCAACCCAGTACTTAGGTGGGCCTCTTAGGATGGGAACGCTGTGTGTAGGGCCACAGTACTTTGCATATGACATACAAAAGGCCATGAGGATAAGGCCAATTCAAAATTCCGGTGTGCCATACACCACATGATTTTAAGATATTTTAGGCACCAGTTTCCATGGTTTGTCCCACCTGGCTTAATTTTGGACGCCAGGAAGAAAGTAAGGGGGCTGACGTGATGGGATGATTGGATGTCAGTGGGCGCCATACGTCGCTCTATCAGCTTCCTACGGTATTTGTCCTCACCCGCCCTAACCCAAGATTGCATCTGAATTACAGCTAGATCCACAGCTCAACTGGCAGACTGAGTGGAGATACCTCGTTGCAACACTCGAGGTCTTGGTATCGATCCCTAGCGGGGGTGGCTAACATGGACTGTGTGTACTGACATGGGTGTGTACTGACAAGCTAACCCAAAAAAAAAAAAAAACGATCGCATTTGAATCCAATCAAAATTTCCCAAACACCCAAACAGGCCACAAAGTAAATGCATACATACCTTTGATGGAAATGTTTCCCTTTTCTTGCCTAAGCTTATAAGCTGCAACTGCCCCAGAAGAGCTGGCACTGTTGGTGCGTAGGACAATCCTCGGCAGCCCCCACTTCTTGGCGACGGCTCCAGTGAAATGTAAGACTACATCGGTGATGATGCACTTAATCAGGCCATCCGTGCCGTCCGATAACAGCCGAGACAAGCAGTCCTCGAAGGGTACTTGGCACGTTTCGTTGAGGATGGAAGCAAGGGTTAAGGGTTCCAAGTTTAATGCCTGATCGTTCGATAATCCGTCCGATATGCACTCAAAGTGGAAGTTGGGGAAGTTGGATGGATTGGGAGCGTTGAAGTGAGTGTGAATTATGGTGATTGAGAATCCTTTGGAGTGTAGGAGAGTGGCCAGTTGAATCATGGGATTTATGTGTCCTTGAAATGGGAGTGGGAACATTACCAAACGAGGGGCTTTCATTTCCTGGATTTGCATGTCTTTTGCTGCTTCCATTGATTTCGAGATGTGGTCAGCTGCAGTGGAAACGAGCCGCTTGCTTTTGGGCAATGTTGCGTTGGGGGAGAAGGCTAAACAGATGGTCTGCAGATGAGGTAGTTATATACGATGCTCAGGCAACGTATGATGGTTGATACACAGGCACTTATTATACACGTGGTCAGTATTAAAACCTACTACGGGATCGATGTATGGATGTAGAGCGCGGATTCGGTGAGAGCCCGGACTCACCCAAGAACGTGCGGCACTTACAGTGGGTTCATTTAGAACTGATGAAGGGAAAAGACAAGTGTAGCTCTAAAACAGTTTTTATAAGTAGTTTTTTATTTTTATTTTTATTTTTAAGTAGTATTTTAATCTTCATTGTGTGGTACACTTGAGCATTGGATTTGCCTCATTTTTTGGATCGTATTTTAAAATGATCCAGAAATGAATAAATGGCGTAGATAAAACTCATGCACTACGGTGGATCCCACAAAACCTTTATTTGCTTCCAAATATTAGGGATGAACGTTGGGCTGGTTCAACCCGACTGATGCATGACTGACCCAACATTGGGATGTATCGGGTTTGGTCTTAAGCTTGGGCTATATAAACACCAACAAAGTAAAACTTGGGTTGGGCTTAAGTTGACGTCTTGGGATGCCAACCCAACCCAACCCAACCCAACCCAGCCCAAATATATATATATATAAAGTTATAAATTATAATTGAGTGTGGATCATCTGTGTTGAAGGTATGAGAAATTCCAATGACGTCGGGTCTCATTGGTCCCTGCCATTTTCGATGACTTAAGCTAACAAGACATGCGGGATTTCTCTCTCTCAAATAGATTGTGTGCTACACAACACAACTTTTAAAAGAGTAGTTGTCTTGTATTTTAGCTTGTTTGTTTAGAAAAAAATGAATTCCTATACTATAAATAAATGCATATATAATTAATAAAATCATAGGCACAAAAAATAAGACGTGTATTGAAATATAATAAACTAATGTAATAATAAAAATATTATCATGTATCCACCCAAACCCAACCTGATTAAGCCTACTTGGGTTGGGTTTGGGTTGAGAATTCCCAACTTGCCCAACTTTTAGCCCTACCAAATATGCCAGGGCATTGAAATTAGAGGATTTCCTCTACGAGATCACATGATGCTGTTGGTGCACCTAAATGTTCTAAATTGGGATGGTAATGGCACTATACACAGTCTGTCCAACGGCAAGTGTGCATGTGTAAGCGTAGGATGTACACTTAAGTGGGGAAAAATCATTATCTCATCCAAGCAGTGCACGCGACTTGCCCCTTTTCCAACAGCGTTGGATGAAGTTGTTCATCCCATTGTCGTCAATTCTTGCAAAAGCCAATCAAAATGGATTGTGCGTGAACAAGATAGATTTGCAAAGTGTATTTATAGATGTTTAGGGATATACTAAGAGAATTCTACGCTAGTATAACTGGAGTACATCAAGTGGCACCACATCATCCACAAAGTGATCAAGTGAAGAGTGGTCACGCAAAAGTGCTTATAGGACGATGATAGGTGTAGAAGCAAAGAAGGTTAAGATTGTTAAATGGTTACAGAAACCATTGGAACATAGAAAACATCTAGATAGTAAGATTGAGGATATAAGTAGCAAAGAATTTAAATAAAACAAATTGTCTCATACCAACTCAATGAAACTAAATCTATCTTATTATCCTTATAATTATCCGTCATTTACATTCCTTGGTGTAATTCTTTTACTTTTTTATCAATCAATTACATTTCTTAGTGTAATCCTTTAATTTTTTGCATGTTGTTTATATTCCTTAGTGTAATTCGTAGCGTTAATCAAGTAGTTATTAACTATAGCTGTAATTTGGATCCACACTCATACGCTGAATTTAATTCAAGCGTTAATCCAAGTTCTCCACCTAATTATACTGTAATAATTCATTTCTTTTTCTTTTATTTGTATTGAAAATTCATTTAGTATAGAAAACAAATGTGTAACCCATTATTAGAGGATGAATCCTACCATTTGAATATCACATTATCCTTTAAAAAATATTGTGCAAGTGGCCGAATAGGCGATCGATCTTATTCGATCTCAGTCACATATCACGTATTTGTCTATCTTGGTACTTAAGGTCATAGTTGTTTGGTTTAAATTAAGCCACACATTCAATTTTGACAGGTCCACACTTGTCCTGTGACAGAAACGGTAAATGGAGCCACAACAATAGTACACATGCCACCCTATTGGATGCAATCCACCTCCCTTTTCTCGTGTCATTATTTAAAGGTACGTGCCTAAAAATGAGGCAAATCTAACACTTAAGTGGAGTACACCACATATGACACTTGCATTTAATGCAATCCAAACTTACTATTTGGTGTGGTTTGTCCACTTAAGCATTGTAGTAGGCTCATACCTTAAAATGATGTGAAAAAGGGGATGGACAATGGCAAGAGACTTGCATGTTTGGATGCCCCCATCCTCCGTTTTAATGCTATGTAATGGGTTGCTAACATACGAAGATCATGCCCTAAAATGATATTTCTGTACAGATAGACGGAGTGGATGTAGTCACATACATCACGGTGGGCCCCATAGGTAAGTCCCACCCATCCACTAGGGTGGGTGGGACCCTGACCATGGGACTTACGGTGATGTGTCTTAAATTTTCACGGTCCAATCATTTTGACAGCTCATTTTAGGGCATGATACCAAAAATGAAGCTGATCGGCCCAAAGTTAAGCGGACCATACCACACGAAATAGCTGTGATTAAATCCCCACCATTAAAAACTTCATGGATTCCACCAAATTGTTTATTTGACATCCAACTTGTTAATAAGGTAACAAAGACACGGCTGAAGATACCACAAAAATACCATCTTGATCCAAGGCTTTTGTGGCCATAATAAGTTTTTAATGGTCAATTTAATTTCACGTACTATGGTCTATCAGCAATTTGGATCTACTTCAATTTTTGAATCATGCCCTGCAATAAGCTTTCAATACTTACGGACGGTGTGGATGCAGTCACATACATCATGGTGGGCCCCACAGTCAGGATCCCACCCACGGTGGAACAGGGGATCCACCGAAGCCGCCCCGGTCTACATCAAGGGCCCGCTATTCTGCAAAGCTCGACAGACATGCCCGTCAGTTGGCATGTGAGCACTGACAGGGACTGTCCGGTCCATGTCCCATCCCAATTCAGACTTTTACAGATTATTCCATTCCAGGAGTCCATTCCAGGAGTTTCTTGAAGATTACCTGGTCCATCAATAGTACGAAACACCATCTATTAGCATCGTTATCTCCAAGCAACCGATCTACCACCTTCACGTGACCAGATCCACAAGTAGATTGATTATTAAATAATAAAAGAAATCCTGGTAAACCACTCTCTACTATGAAAATAGAACACCCTTAATATAAGTTCAACTAAGCATTAGGCACACTCCACGTGGCTTTGGAGGTTTTTGGCCAGGTCTCAGTTGTCTGCGGCCACCTACCTACTTATTAGGTTGGGAGCGGATTGGGTGAGACCCGATCCATCGAGGTGGCCGGGACTAACAGTGATTTATCTGTCTTAAATCAACACTGTCCATTCATTTTCAAAGCTCATTTTAGGGCATGATCCCCAAAATGAAGCAGGTCTAAATCGTAGGTGGACCACACCACAGGAAAAAGTAGTGATTGAATCCACACCATTACAAACTTTATTGAGTCCATCGAAATGTTTATTTTCCATCCAACCTTTTGATAAGGTCACAAAGACCTATATGAAGAGACCACACAAATATCATCTTGATCCAAAGATTTTGTGGCCCACAAAAAGCTTTTAACGATGGATTACTATTATTTCCTGTACTATGGTCTATCTGATATTTGGATCTACTTCGTTTTTTGGATCGTGCTCTTAAATAAGTTTTCAAAACACACGGACGGAGTGTACATCAAGGTACGCCTGACAGTAAGGTCTCTGGCGCACATTAGTGTATCAGGTTAGTCTCATTATTATTATTATTATTATTATTTAATTGTCCATTTTTTAATGGTGGAACGGAAGTTAGATAAGACGTATACATGACAGTGCTCTTCACATGTTTCAGACCAAGCTCTTGAAAGGGTTTTTTTTTTTTTAATCATTTGATGAAGGATGCTCTAACATGTGCTGGTACGTGCAATAATTCAAAGGAGAAGGGGGTAAGTATAATTTTAGGTAATTAAGGGGAGCCCCTACAATATATAGAAATGAGCAAGGCTAACCCACCACTATTCCAAGCAAGAATACCATCTTATATATATCTATCAATTGATTCTACCATTATTTTAATCGTTTTTGTTAGGAAAAGGCCATCAACTGTTTTGGTAGTTAGTTGTTAGCTGGCCATCAGCAATTTTAGCCATCGGTCGTTGGTCTTCCGTTGGCGTCGTAAGTCAGGCTGATGCACTCATTAAGTGGGCCGGCCATAACTATATGTTGAGTTAAACCAGCCGCTGTTCATTTATTGTAATGGCACGTCCGAACTGACGAGTGGGACGGCCTACTTTTGTGCGAGGTGATCCTGATGACTTGAATCCACCATTTTGATGGCTTGGATTACCTGCATAAGTTAGAGAAAAGATGGGCCTGCATGATAAGTTCGCATGCAGCTGCATGGCTGGAGAGAGACTACCTCTGAAAGTCATAATAGCAGTTGCTATATATTTTTTTCCGTACAAATCCAGGGTGCAGATTGAAGGGTTATGACCATCCAATCTAGGAGATTTGCGGGGCATCCGTGATTGATGATATGGCCCACCATTACACCTAAACTAGAAGCCTCTTATCCACTTAGACAAAGATGCATTAGAATTTAGAAAGACGATATCAGATCAATCAAAGCATCCAAGGACTGATGGGAAGATCCTCCTTTCCTAATAGAACAGTTTACGTTCTCCTTCAGATCCTTGATCCTTTCCCTTATCTCCTTCCCTTCATGTCCAACCATTAATCTTCTTATTCCCCTCTCTATCTCACCTCTCTCTAGCTCATTCTCTAGTGTCATCCCCACCCTCCAAACATGGCTTACTAGCCTAGCATTGATCCCTTGCTCTGCCAAACGTGGCGAACAAAGCATAGGGACCCCCTCACATATGCTTTCTAACGTAGAATTCCAACCATTATGTGTCCAAAACCCTCCCACTGCTGGGTGGGCCAACACATCTTGTTGTGGGGCCCACTTGACGATCAGGCCCCTATCGCGTGTCTCCTCTTCAAACCCTTCAGGCAGCTTGGCACATTCCGAGACACTAACCGATCCAGGCCTGACCACCCACAAGAAGGGTTGCCCGCTATTGGCCAGGCCCCACGCCATCTCGGCAAGATCTGCTCCGTCCATCACACCTGTACTCCCAAAGCTCACGTAGATGACGGATAATGGGGCTTGTTTGGCCAGCCATGCCATGCAGTTATTATCTGGAGTTAACAAGCTGCTGGAATCAGGAGGGCCCACCATGAACTTGTGGAGTGGACCGATCGGGAAGACCGGGATCCGAAGGTCCAGCCGGAGATTGGCCAGTGTGGTCTGTTCAAGGCAGTCTGGAGTGTTGAAAATGAGTCCTGATGAAGCCCTTGTCGCAATGGTCAATGAGACAAACAATTGAAGAGTTGCGTCCATGGTGGATGTAGTGATGATAGGCAAGTCCTTGATTCTGAGGGGTGGAATTTCAGACACTGGGTCTTCTGACTTTGGATCTGGTAAGACATTGAAATTTATTCATGATTAGAAGTGTCATATGAATATCGCCGTGTGGCCCATGGTTTTGTTGATCCAAACCATTGACGCCACAGGCCGTGCTGTGGATGGACTGTTTCCACCAAAAGTCTTCCAGAGAAGAAGATCCTACCCATCCAGTTATTGTAATTCTTTACAGTTCAATGCCACGCATTCTTCCTAATCGTCTATTTATCGGTAACTGATAGAAGGGCTAGGATTTTCTCGTCTAGTGGATTTTGGGTTTGTGGTCATCCAAATGAAGAACTGGATGGCTAGGATCTTCTTCTCTGGAAGTACTGGAATTATGATTTAACCAAACAAAGCCTTTAATTAATTAAAGAGCCGTTTACAAAACCCGCATATTTTTTGTCCATTTAGGAAAAAAAATAGGAAAAAAAATAACTACTTTTAGAATATTTCAAGTAATCTGATTATCCTTTTGCTCTGTTATCAATCTAACCACCTCATGTCGCCATTGCAATTGGATACAGTTTTACAACCCTATTTTATAAAAGGCTAAAATACCCTCCATTTAAAAAATGCCTTTCATTTAAAACATTCAATGTAGCAGATAGCGGTTGTTAATGTTCAAGGATCCCAAAGCTAGGTGGGGTCAACTATGATGTTTGTGAGAAATTTACACCATTCATATGTTTGCCAAATCATTTTATGGCATCAGTTCAAAAATGAGGCAATTCAAAAGCTCAAGGGGGCTACACAACATGAAATAGTGGAGATTATATGCTCACAATTGAAATATTTGTTGGGCCGCGCGCAGAAGCTTTTGATTAGGTTAATATTTTTGTTCTTTCAATTCATCCTAGTGGTAATGACCTAATCAATAAGTTGGATGACAAATAAACATTACAATTGGCCTTAGGAGGTTTTTAATGGTGGGAGTTCAATCACCATTGTTATCCTATGGTGTGGTCCACCCGGCCATGGTCATTGATGAATAAAAATAAGCCAATCTAATCATCATGCGAGATTCATGAATCAGTTTCAGGTATGTATATTGTTTGTTAATGGCGTGACCCACCTAATTATTAAATCATACTAAATTGAATCATACTTAATTAAAATACCAAAATATTCTTTTCAGGGGTGAAATGGCTCAAATGCGATCTCCTTTATCTTTTCTAAAACGTCGCAAGTAGAGCATTATCGGTTCAAGAAGGTATACCCTTTCAATGGATGCAACCAGCCATGGTCATTGATGAATAAAAATAGGCCAATCTAATCATCATGTGAGACACGTGAATCAGTTTTAGTTGTGTATATTGTTTGTTTATGTTGTGACCCACCTGATTATTGACTCATACTTAATTAAAATACCAAAATATTCTTTTTAGAGGTGAAATGGCCCAAATGCCTTCTCCTTTCTCTTTTTCTAAAACGTCGCAAGTAGAGCATCATGGGTTCCAGAAGTTGTACCCTTTCAACATATGCAACCCACCATGATCATTGATGAATAAAAAATAGGCCAATCTAATCATCATGTGAGACACATGAATCAGTTTCAGGTGTATATATTATTTATTTATAGTGCAGCCTACTTGAAGATTGAATCGTACTAAATTTTGGTTCCTCTGATCATCACAGTGGGTTATACCTATTGAACCGGACATGTTCCATCTATGTACCACTGAACAAGGGCTGGCAGGGTTAAGTGTTGGGGATTTGAGCTGCGGAATCACACAGATCTAGATCTAGGATAGCAATTCAATAGTAACAAGCAATCACAGAAGAAAGCAAACATTTAACGTGGAAAACCCTTGTGGGAAAAAACCACGGCACAAAGCGACAGAAATCCACTCTGAAATAGAAATTACAAGAGAGATGACTTACCCGATTCGAACAACCTCGAATCTCACCCTTACTACACCCTTTGATAACCCTAAAATCTCTTTAGAAAGCTTTAATTAGAATTATTTTTCATGTCCTAGAAAAGCCCTAGGGACACCCATTTATAGTTTTGACAACTTCCCCTTTCGCACCGACTCAAATTTCCGCAGTCCGCATCAAATCTGGAAACGAATCTGCGTAACCACGACTAGTCGAGCTGAGTCTATGACTGGTCAAGGGACCCCTACGACCGGTCGAGCAATCCCCACGACTGTTCAAGCGGCCCGAACACCAAAAGGTGAGCTCGCTGGACTTTGAGTCGAGTAGGCCACGATCGGTCGAGCGGCCCGGACACCAAAAGGTGAGCTCGCTGGACTTTGAGTCGAGCGGGCCACAACCGGTCGAGATGACCCCTACGACCGGTCGAAGGCGGTGAAGACTTTTCTAACAACAATCTCCACCAAGTCTTCAACCTTCAACCGTGTAACTCCTTGATATCTTCTCTTATCTCTTCATCACATCATAGCTTCAATTAATGTTTCTTGTGCACACTCCATCCTTCTTTTACGCCATCACCAAGCCCAGACAAGTTGTACAGAACTTGAACTTTTATTTAAGAACGACCTTGGTGAGCATGTCTGCTGGATTCACACTAGTGTGAATCTTTTCCAGTGTGACGCCTCCTTCCTCAAGCACCTGTCGGATAAAGTGGTGACGAACATCAGTGTGTTTAGTACGTGAGTGATAAACAGAATTTTTAGCCAAATTGATAGCGCTCTCACTATCACAGTTAATCGACATGGCCTCCTGCTGAAGTCTCAATTGATTTATCATGTCTCTGAGCCAAACACCTTCTTTAAAAGCTTCCGTCATTGCCATATATTCTGCTTCGATCATGAAAAGAGCCACCATAGACTGAAGCTTCGACATCTAACTGATTGCTCCACCCGCCAGTACAAACGAATATCCTGAAGTAGACTTTCTAGAATCTATACTGCCTGCGTAATCAGAATCTACATACCCTACTAACTTTGTTCCTGTCTTTTCAAAAGTTAAGGGTAGTCTTTCGTACCTTGAATATATCGAAGTAGCCATTTCACCGCTTCCCAATGTTGCTTACCGGGGTTTGACATATATCTGCTCACAACACCGACAGCCTGTGAAATATCCGGTCTCGTACAGACCATGACATACATTAAACTGCCAATCGCATTCAAATAAGACACATGAGACATAACCTGCTTTTCCTCATTGGATTTAGGACATTGTTCTGAGGAAAGCTTGAAGTGAGCCGCGTGAGGAACGCTCACCGACTTTGCCTGATCTATCCCATACTTGATCAATACTTTTTCAAGGTATTCTGCCTGTAATAACCAAAGTCAGCTCCTCTTCCTATCTCTATGAATATCTATACCGAGAACCCTCTTTACAGCCCTCAGATCTTTCATCTCGAATGTCCCTGATAACTGAGTCTTTAGTACATTGATTTCAGACATATCATAACAGGCGATCAACATATCATCAACATACAATACTAGGATGATAAACTTTCCATCACTCAGTGTCTTGTAATAGACACAGTGATCGTATTCACTTCGATTAAATTTCTGACTCATCATGAAAGAATCAAATTTTTTATACCACTGCCTAGGCGACTGTTTCAGGCCGTACAACGACTTCATTAATCTGAAAATATTTTTCTCTGCCCCTTCAACTTCATAGCCTTTTGGTTGCTTTATGTAGATCTACTCTTCCGATTCCCCATGCGGGAATGCAGTCTTCACATCCATCTGTTCCAGCTCGAGATCGTATTGGGCAACCAACGCCAACACAAATCTAATAGGTACCTGCTTAACCACCAATGCGAATATCTCTGTGAAGTCGATTCCTTCTCTCTGAGCATAACCCTTCGCTACCAACCTTGTTTTGTATCTATCCTATTTTCTTTTGAATAACCATTTGCATCCGATCGCTTTTCGGCCCACAGGAAGCTCCACCAGCTCCCATGTGTGATTTTTGTGCAACGAGTCCATCTCATCGTCCGTAGCCGCCTTTCACTTTTTTACATCAGGCTCATCAAGAGCCTCCTGAATAGTAGACGGGTCCCCCTCATCTGTAATGAGGGCATATGCAATATTAGAGTCGTCCCTGTATCTTGCCGGTAACTTGCGATCACGCAATGGGTTCCTTCTCATAGGTGGCTGCTCCACCTGACCATGTACCTCTGTCTTCACATCTGTCTCTGCCTGAGTATTATCTGTGTCAATCTGGATGTCTACGATCACCCTTTCTGGTTCCTCTTGCTCCTTTTGATCATTCTTGCGAAATAGGGAGCTTTCATCGAATCTGACGTCACGGCTAGTGACGACCTTGCGTGTGACCTTGTCGAATAACCTGTAACCTTTCACATCAATGTCATAGCCAACAAAGATGTACTTTTTGGCTCTATGGTCTAGCTTATCTCTCTCCACTGACGGTACATGAGAGTAAGCGTCACAACCAAATATGCGTAGATTTGAGTAGTCGATTTTCTGATCACTCCATACTTCCTCTGGAATTTTACATTCAATTTCTGTTGAAGGAGATCGGTTCACCAAATAACAAGCCGTGTTAACGGCCTTAGTCCATAAGTCCTTACCCAACGCAGCATTACTTAACATGCATCTGGCCCTCTCCAGAAGAGTCCAATTCATTCACTCAGCCACACTGTTTTGGTTGGGCGTGTGGCGCACTATATTGTGCCTGATGATCCCTTCATCCTTGCAATAATTATTAAACTCAGTGGAAGTAAATTCTCCACCATTGTCAGTCCTTAAAACCTTTATTTTTCGCCGTGACTGTTTTTTCACCATTACCTTCTATTGCTTGAATATGGTGAAAACTTCGGATTTACGTTTCATGAAGTAAACCCAAACTTTCCTGGAGTAGTCATCAATGAATGAAACAAATCATAATGACTCCCCAATGGAAACTTCTGGCGATGGCCCCCATACATCAGAGTGCACATAATCAAGCACTCCTTTACAAACATATTTTTCAGATTTAAAAGACAGTTCAGATTGTTTACCATATATACAATGCTCGCATATATTTAAATCAGAATTTTTAAAAGCTGGAATCAAGCATCGATCAGAAAGTACCTTCATGCCTCGCTCGCTCATGTGGCCCAGACGAGCATACCACATACGTAGAGACGTGGAGTCTGCAATAACTGATACCGCTGCACCTGCTGAAGTGCTCTTAATTAACCTGTAAAGGTTTTTGTGCCTCTGTGCTCTCATAACCACGAGTGCCCCTTTTAAAACTTTAAGGACGTCATCAATACTGGTGAACTTGTACCCTATAGCCTTGAGTGCACCGAGAGAAATCAGACTTTTCTTCATGTCAGGAACGTGCCTGACGTCAGTCATGGTACTCTTCATCCCATCAAACATCTCGATGTTAACCGTACCAATAGCCACAACATTACAAGCATTGTCATTGCCCATAAAAACCTTCCACCATCGCATTCCTTGTAACTGGTAAACCAACTCTGATGAGGAGTATGTGATAAGATGCTCCTGTGTTAAGTATCCACTCGTCTTTATGATTGTTATGTAAGTAACCAATCATGAAAACAGACAGAACATCACCAACACTTGATTCTTTATCAGATGTGACCACATTGGCCTCCTTGAAAGAAGCCGCTGAATTTTCTTTCTTCATTTTAGGATTTCTACAATCCTTCTTCATGTGTTCAGACAACCCACAATTCCAATACTTTAATTTTCCTTTGCCCTTGCCCTTGGATTTGGATCTAAGCCTTGAGGATCATGTACCTCGCTCAGAATCTCTGTCCCTCGTAATCAGTGCATCGGAAGATGTCCCCATGTCGCCGTTTAACTTTCTCATAGCCTTCCCTTGAAGGGCTGAGATAATGGTGTCAACACTTAGGGTTTTATTTGTAGTACACATCGTGTCCCTGAAAGACTCATATGATGCAAGAAGAGAATTCAACAATATATATGTCTGTTCCTCATCTTTGACCACTTCCTCCATATCCAATAATTTGCACATCAATTTATTAAAGTTGTTGATATAGGCTCCTAGATCTCCACCCTCTGCCATCTTGAAGGTATAACATTGTAGCTTCAAGTGTAGGCGATTTTCAGAGGACTTCTTTGCATAGATGTTTTCTAACTTTGCCCACAAACTAGCCGCAGTTTTCTCCCTCAAAACATTATAAAGAACCTCATCCGTGAGACATAAACGGATAGAGGCTAAAGCATTACTATCAAGGTTTTCCCATTTATCATCTTTCATGGTAGATTTTCGCTCCTCAAGAGCCTTAATCTCGCCTTGCTTGGTTAACAGGCTAAGCATCTTAACCTTCCATAACTCAAAATTATTTTTTCCCGAGTACTTCTCAATATCAAACTTGTCGTTTCTCATTATTACTAATCCTACAGATTCAGATCTGTGCCCCAACGATTGCTCTGATACCACTTGTTGGGGATTTGAGCTGTGGAATCACACAGATCTATATCTAGGATAACAATTCAATAGTAACAAGCAATCACAGAAGAACACAAAGATGTAATGTGGAAAACCCTTGCGGGAAAAAACCACGGCACAAAGTGACAAAAATCCACTATGAAATAGAAATTACAAGAGAGAGGACTTACCCGATTCGAACAACCTCGAATCTCACGCTTGCTACACCCTTTGATAACCCCAGAACCCCTTTAGAAAGCTTTAGAATTATTTCCCATGTCCTAGAAAAGCCCTAGGGACACCTATTTATAGTTTTGACAACTTCCCCTTTCGCACCGACTCAAATTTCTGCAGTCCGCATCAAATCAGAAAACGAATCTGTGTAACCACGACTAGTCGAGCTGAGTCCACGACTGGTCGAGGGACCCCTATGACCGGTTGAGCAATCTCTACGACCGGTCGAGCGGCCCGGGCACCAAAAGGTGAGCTCACTGGACTTTCAGTCGAGTGGGCTACGACGGTCGAGATGACCCCTACGACCAGTCGAGCAATCCCTACGACTGGTCGAAGGCGGTGAAGACTTTTCTGACAAAACTAAGTTCACCACTTTTTTCCAAAAGAAGAAATTTAAGGGTGTTCCTGCCTTTTTGTTGTTAAAAAGGACTTCTTAGGCATTCAATAGGCAATTCATTCTTCGTTGAAATCTGGGTTATAAAGGCATTATGCCGTAAAAATCTTCAAAAATAAAAAGGTTATTCTGAAAGTAGGAAAATAACGTCATAAAATAGGGTTGTAACTGGATACCCAATCCTATAGACCCGGCCAGATTTTAACTCGCATATGTAGAACCCAGTAAGGGCTCGCTTGGGAGCTTGTAAATGGAGGTAAATAGGAAATAGCTACACCCTGATCCATAGCTCAACTGGTAGACGGAGTGGATATACCCCGTTTCAACACATGAGGTCTTGGTATCGATCCCTAGTGGGGGTGGCTAACAATGCACAAGCTAAAGAAAAAAGAAGAAGCTAGAATTAGAAGTAAATGAATTAAGAGAAGATAACTTATCAATTGTGTTTGGATGGGAGTAAATGATAGGAATTGAAAAGTATTAAATTTTTAAATATATTTAGAGGGACATATGTTATATCCCAAACCATCTTTCATATCCCAAATATTTAGATGAGAGTAAATGAAATGCGTTTGAAATCTAAATATTTTATTTGGATTGGAGTAAATGGTAGGAATTAGAAAGCATTGAAAATTTTAATATATTCAGAGGAACATATGTGATATCCCAAACTAGTTTTAATATCCCTAATATATATATATATATATATATATATATATATATATATATATATATATATATATATATATATATATATATATATATATATATATATATATATATGTTGTATATATTTAGTGAAAAGGAGGAAATTTCAAGCCTTACGTGGCTCACAAACATAACAATCACAAACAAGCAACTTACCAATGTTTTTAACCATCTATTTAGATAGCCAATAAATTGGATTGTTCTTTTTAGTGATGTAGCCAATGGTTGGATTATTTCGAAGCATCATCAGTGGGCCACATGCATAGCGAACATGTGTGTAGCAATACCTTTCTTTACTCGTGTGACTTACTAAGAGAGCCCAAAAAGGTAATTTACCCCCATTTACTTCTAAATCTCTCTTTCAAGAGAGGATTTGATTTACAGGGATGTTTACTTCCATTTCATTTTATTTTCATGCATTTACTCCCACTAAGCACACCTCAAAGGCCATTTACCTCAATTTACTCCCAATTCTTCTCATTTGCCTCCATTTACTCACATCCATACCGCCTTAAGAGATTGGGTTAGGTTCAAGTCTCATTGTTTGGACCTAGTTACAAATGGGTCTAGTTGGTTTCAAGTCATCTCGTTAAAGTGAGTGGTTAGGTTTGGTCGGGTCTAAATCAACTTTAGTTAGTTTTAAGGAATTTTACCAAACCTTTTCAAGTATACCGAGATATACAATGGCTTCAAATGTTGGGTCATTATAAGAGTTAGCCTTTCGATAATTACTTTTTCAAAGGGGGATCCTGGCTTAACTGTTAAGGTCGTTGATACCATTTTGGTTTTATCCTCGGGAGTTATAGGAACCATGATATATGATTATAGGAGGGTCTAATTCTTTCACATCTCATTCCATCTTGTTTGGTTGAGATGGTCTAGTCTGAAAACTCAATGGTAGTGTTAGCACCATATGAATATCCACTATCCACTTTAATTGGTGGGAATGAGCTAAACTATATGACTGAATTTAGGCATTGCCCCCTCGCGCGGGTGTCTCTGAACTCAGTTCATTTACAGCTTCATTTTTTATCCATTCAATTGGTTTAAAAGAAGTTGCTTCTAATATTCATACTTTAGCAAGTAATTCTTCAATCAAAAGATCATCTGAGAACTCTTCATTGCTTAAGTATTTGATCAATCATTCCATATCTATTCCTACCTTATTGTAATTCATATTTTCGACCGAGTCCAGCTCCACATAAAGTTCAGTCATATTAACTAATATATGTTCTTTTCCTTCTGCCTTTGGTATCGTCAAGCTCGATCGGGTTGGTGAGTACTTCATCTGAGATTCGTCCCATACAGTAACCAACTGTCTTCTCTTTGTTGTATGTTACCTTTGCCAACATCATTTTTTTTACTACAAGTCATCCCTTCTAGTACTGCTGAGAATTTCATATGACTCAATCTTTTCAAAGCTCTTTCTCAAGTAGGCCAAGGTTTAACCATCCTTTGCCCTTGGATGGGCCTAGGGTGATCGCTGGCATGTTTAACTTTTTGTGGTTAAAATGAATTTCCTTCTTCATAGTTTCAATTAATCGATTGTCTTGCCTAATATTTTGGTTGATAAAATCTATCGTTTGATCGAGCCGGCCTCGCACACAGCTTACAAAGGTGCTGATAGTTTAAAATTATTACTTCCAAATGTGTTTGGTCTGCTCGACCATGGGCTTAAGCTTCATACTCCTCTTGCCATCTTTTCGCTCCTCGACTTGACCCATTTAAACTCCAAGATCAATTTTTTGTCACGGTTGAACCGGTCTTTGAGGATTAATGATAACCATAATGATCTCCATGTTGGACAAAAATGGATCAGTATCGATCAACATTGTTTCTTTTTTTCTTTTTCAAGGAACTTCAGTAACCCTTTGTTGATGTTATATTGACTAATATTCATGAAAATAATACATTTGTTGGTGGAATGCAACCGAGTTCCATGCCATTTGCAAAAATTAATTTTCTTAAATTCTTCGGCTGTCAGAATCTTATAGTTAATAAGACTTTTGATAAATTTACCAACTAACATGATATTAAAGATTTTGTCAGGGTGCTTGAGAAATATCAAAAGTGTACGTTCTTTGAACTTTCTAATTAGACGATGTCGTTACCTTTGCTTTAACTAAGGCTGAGCATGTGAATGCTTGTTTAGCCACTACAACCACTGTAACATCATAATTAGGATCATATTAATATTTTATCTTTTATCACATTGACACCTAGAGCAAGACCTCATACCAAGACATGTATCTGGTCAAATCATAAAGATCTATGAATTCCGTCCCGATGAACTTCTTTTGAAGCTTGAATTCTAGCCCATCTTAAGCTAACTAGAGAAATTCTTCTTCGATCGTGACTACCTTGCATTGACTTTTTTCTCTCTTAAACTGAGTAATATAATTTTTTGTCGATTCTCCCGGCAATTGCCAAGAATGAGTAAGATCGGCCATGAGAATTTTTTCGTCCTTATTAAGAATTGAGCATGAATCTTTTCTTTCATCTCTTGCCAATTCTATATAGAATTTAATATCAAATTTGAATACCAGGTGAAAGCTACCTAATGAGTGAATGACCAAATAGTTATAACCTATAATACTCATTATTGGTCAACTCTCTACATTGTATGGTAAATCCTAGGTCTTCTGGAAACAAAAATCTCAGGTCTCCTGGTTGCAAGAAGGTGACAAGAACACGAGGTTTTTTCACCTCGCCGCTAATGCCAAAGTTCGCTGTCTGGGCATATCTGAGCTTCGTCGAGATGATGGTAGCTGCTTAACAGACCCGCCTTCCATTCAGAGGGAAGCGGTTTCCTTCATTCAATCGCTTCTCTTGGTAGACCCTGCCTCGCTCCCAGATCCCCGTTCGAACCCCCTGTTCGACTTTATCCCGGAGCTTGTTTCGAAGGATGATAACACTATGTTGCTTGCTTCCCCATCTCTGGACGAGGTCCTTGCTGCAGTTTCCAAGATGCCTAAGGATGGCGCTCCCGGCCCAGATGGTTTTTCCGCTGCATTCTTCTCGGGCTGTTGGTCTATAATCGGCATGGATGCTCATGCTGCGGTTGTGGATTTCTTTTGTTGCACAGTGCTTCCTAGAGTTTTCTCAGCCACGCTAATTTGCCTGATCCTAAAGAGTGCCGGGGCAGTCTCTCTTTCAGATTATAGACGCATTAGTCTATGTAATGTGGTGTATAAGATTTTTGCAAATGTTCTTGCTAACAGATTAAATGCTCTTCTTCCCAAGCTAGTTTCGCAGGAACAGGGGGCCTTTGCCAAGGGCCGCTATATTGCTGAGAGTATCGCACTGGCTCAGGAGGTCTTTAGAGATATTAGAAAGAAGGTTCGCGGGGGAAATATTGTACTGAAGCTGGATATGGAAAAGGCTTATGATAGGGTTGACTGGAATTTTCTCAAGCAGGTTTTGAGGCGATTTGAGTTTGGTGAGCGATGGATCCATCTCCTTGAAGCCTGTTGGGGTGACAATTGGTTCTCAGTCCTTGTCAATGGATCGAGTTGTGGTTTCTTCCATTCGACTAGGGGTCTTCGCCAAGGG
Source organism: Magnolia sinica (assembly GCF_029962835.1). Lineage (NCBI taxonomy): Eukaryota > Viridiplantae > Streptophyta > Magnoliopsida > Magnoliales > Magnoliaceae > Magnolia > Magnolia sinica. The sequence goes on from NC_080580.1 coordinate 5,833,388, forward strand.
GACCCCTTGTCCCCTTCCCTCTTTATTCTTGCTGTGGAGATCCTCAGTAGGGGCCTCGCAAATCTTGTCTCATCCGGGCATTGCATTCTTTATAAATTGAAGCAGGGGTGCCACTAGGTTTCCCATCTTCTCTACGCCGACGACTCGATCCTGTTTCTAAATGGGTCTAAGAGGTCTCTGCAAGCAGTCACCGCTTTTCTCACCCAGTTCCAGGTCATCTCAGGTCAGCAGATCAACCTTCGTAAGAGCACATTTTACTCCTCTTCAAAGCTCTCTACTTCCAGGATTCACAGGATTGAAGATATCCTTGGGGTCGCCAAAGCCAGCGGCAACCTTTCCTACCTGGGTGTCCCCATCTTCAACGGGAAGAGCTGATGCTCTTTTTTTGCGCCGCTTCTGGCTAAAATAGTGTCCAGAATCAAGATCCTTTCCCAGGCTGGTCGTCTATTTTAATCAAGCATGTTCTCAGTGGAATCATTATTCACACTCTCGCAGCCTCAATGGTTCCGAATCAGGTCTTCATATCGATGGAGAGAATGTTTGCAAATTTTTTCTGAGGTTATTCGGACGGTAAGATGAAATGTCAATGGCGTAATTAGAATTCCATCTCTATGCCGTTTCTTGAAGGGGGCCTTAGGGTTAGGAGAATCAAAGAGGTGATGCGATCCCTCCATTTGAAGTTGGCGTGGGGTGTTATGCATGGGCGGAGCAACAGTTTGTGGGGTACTTTCATACACTCTAAATACCAGAATCTCAGGTCCGGTCTGCAGTCGACTGCTCCTTAGCTCGCGTCCCCTATCTGGAAAGCGTTGTTGCTGTTGTTCCCAGTTTTGGAACGGCATGCACAAGTCATCATCGGGCCGGGGGATTGTAGTATGTGGCATTCTAACTGGACCGGTCTCGGGCCGCTGCACGCTCAAGCATCCATAGTCATTCCAACCGGTTCGAGTGTATCTCAGGTGGTAGACTTTATCGACCATAACGGCCTAAAGCAAAATCTGCCCTCGGCGATCCCAGATTGGCTTAGTCATCACATCTCCTAGGGGGGCTACTGCACTTCAGATTGTGAGGACAGGTTCGTGTGGCCCTTGGAGCCATTGGGCAGATTTTCAGCTAAGTCTTCCTGGAACCTCCTTCGTCAACCAGACCTTTATTTCCCCTAGTTCAAGTTCGTGTGGCACTTGGCTATACCGCCCAAGATCTCCTTATTCACTTGGAGACTGCTGAATCATGCGATTCCCACAGATTCTTGCATCCAGGGAAAAGGCATCAACCTGGCATCAAAGTGTATGTGTTGCTCGTCTATCCCCCCCTCCCCCCTCTCACAGGCCTCAGGTGGAGATGAGTTCCCATCTCTTCCTGCAGGGTGAGATGGCCTTTTCTGTGTGGAGTGCTGCTGCTAGTTTGTTTGGAATCCCTCTTTTCCACAACATTTCGATTCGACAGCGTCTCATTTGGTGGTGGACTTGACCCCTACCGCCTAAGGTCTCTTCTATTTTATTTCGCCTCGCCCCGACTTTCATCTTATGGGAAGTTTGGAAAGCAAGGAATAGGCATAGGTATGATGGGTATTCGCCCTCTGCTTCAGCCACAGTCTCTAAGGTTTGTTGGTGGCTGTCGTCGATTTCTCCCCATTCTTCGGAATCGGTTCAGGCCTACCCCGGTGTTCCTTCCAATCGCAGATCTCCTCAGCCCTCCTGCAGATTCATTATAGTCAAATGGTTAAGACCGGAAGCAGGCTTTGTTAAGCTCAACGTAGATGGGTCCTCCCTGGCTAATCCTGGCTTGGCTGGAGGTGGTGGGATTTGCCGAGACCATTCCGGGGGGCTCATTTTTGCGTTCTCGCATGGGTATGGGCCAGCCTCTAACAACTTAGCGGAGCTGCGGGCGCTGCATGATGGTATCAAATGCCGTATCGATCATGGTTTCCAAAACGTCGTTGTTGAAACTGACTCCGCTTGGGCTGTCCATAGTCTGCTGCATCACTCCTCCCCCTCCTGGAAGTGGACCTATTGGGTCTCTAGAATCAGGGCTCTTTTGGCCTCGGGCTCCTTTTCTCTAAATCATGTCCATCGGGAGGCCAACAGTCCGGCGGATAGTCTTGCTAAGCTTCGTAGTTCCCAGTAGACGGATAGTCTTTTCCCCAATATGTCCTCTCTTCCACATTTCATAAGAGGACAGATTCTCCTGGATAGAACGGGGCTGGGTGCGCTTCGACCGGTAAAATGAAGTCAAAAAAAAGAAGATAAGAAAACAAAATAGGTATAGTTTTCTTTTACTTTTTGTGATAGGAGTGGTCTCTGAATTTTGTGGGGATTCCTCCCGAATGTGTGTATTTCTTAGCTATCAATGAAGTAGTCTCTTTAAAAAAAAAAAACATTGTATGGTAAATTAACTTATGTGTTCTATGATCGATTGACCTATATCACCTATAAGCAGCGTAAATTCAGATCGATAATTCATCGATAATGAATATTGTCGGTCGATCCAGTCAGGATATGGCTTATGATAAATTAGAGTAGTAGTTCAACTGAGAACTTGGTCTACTACTTCCTAAACTAGATGAACAATTTGGTTATGCTCTTAGTATTATTGTGCAACAATTGACGATACTTCTAAACTAACATGATATTATTCTTCATTATATGGTTGATTTATAGGGAAAGGTTGTCCCTTAGGTATCCCTTGATTTTTAGTTTCAGAGATTAAGTTTTTATTCTCACATTCAGGATGCCTAAAATCTACTGGTGGTGGTGAATTTCGTACATCCTATATAGGAATACGTTCAGAACATTTGAAATCTATTGGTATCGATGAATTTCCTATGTCCTGAATTGGACCAGGGATATGAATAGACGGTGTATTTTGCTAAAAAAGAAATGTATGTGGCACTGGCTAGGCTGGTGGTGTAGGTACTAGATTCCTAATAAAACTAGTATCAACATGTTGTTGAGGTGCAACATGTGCTTTTTTAGCAAATAAAGTCATCAAGCGATTCATGCTCTCAGTATAGTCGACTATCCACCTATTAAAGGCTTTAGTCTGAGCTTGAAAGTGTTTAGCCTGAAGTCATGATAACTCTGCGATATGTTGAATCCCCATTTGCATATCAACTATCCCGGTTGACATAATCTCAAGAGGTTCAACCCATAATGTCGATGGTTTATCTGGATTCGTTGGAACAGGCACTGCACTAGGTGGTAGATTTTTAAAAAAGAAAAATTAAGCACCCATTAAACTTGTAACTCCTCGTGAGGAGGAGGCTCATTGGTTACAACAGCATTGACAGTAGCTGTTAAAGCATTACGACCACCCCTACGACTCATGATTCTGAGAGATTACTGCACTAGTGAGTATAATTGTATGCCGAAATTGTTCTTTTTACACAATCAATGGAAAAATGAAAACTGATGATAACCAAGTAGTTTTTCGAGTCCCACTAGGCGTGCTAAAAATGTTCGCTATCCCGTTTGTTTTCTATAACTTGTAATGTACGAGGGTATGTCAGAATCGATAAAATAACTCGATCCAAACCGATCAACTTCAATACCAAGTGTCGAAATAAGCAGATACATCCAATATGAATACATATGACCAGATTCTGAGAGGACCATACCCTTACTTAGCCATTTGCATGATTTTATAATGATTAGGCGATAATTAAAGGGTGATATTCTACCTCTGGAGATGGGTTGTTTTATGCCTTTCACAAGAAATGACTTTTTAGAATTCCAATGCAATCAAGCAAAAGGAAAAACTCACAATCGGTTACTAAGAACGATCACAAGAATGCGTCTCTTGAAAGAACTACGTGATAGTGGATAAATACTACGACCATAGATCTGAATTAAAACTAAAGTTTATAGCTAAGAATTATCACAACTCCTAGGATAAGCTGAGATAAAGTAAATTAGTTGATTTGTTTGGTTTGATTGGTGTGGGATTCCTTGCTTTATTGAATTCACCTCCTATTTATAGAGTTTTGTTGCAGCTTATTCTTTCATATCATTCTTCCATTATTGTAATGGTTACAGTAATAGAAAAGCCTTATTTTATATCCTTATTTTGTTATGTTATGTTTCCCTTTTGTGACGGTTCCTCGTCTGTCGATTAAACTTTATTTTTCTCAGTTGCCTTCGATATCTTGAACTACTTCAACCGTGTTTCTCTGTTCACTCGTTAAACTTTTGTATAACTCAACCAAATCATTTTGGCGACCATCCACTAATGTGTAAAATTGAATTTACGTCAGTTACGGTTCTGCAAAAAATACTCCAAGTATCTTGAAGATCTTTTCATCTACCTCCTATTTCTTTTGCAATACCACATGTCGTCATCCTATTGTCTTTCCATAAAATGGCTAGAAATAGGGTATAATACTATCCACATATTATTTTTCTTTAAAAATATAATAAAGGCAGGATTTTTGTTTGCCCACAAGTGTATGATATCAGACTTATCAAACATATGCACCCAACTATAATAATTACACAAACTAAAATTGTTTCCGATCAAATCACTAGATTGGTTGCATGTGTATTTTGATATTTTAAGTGGTATATATTATTTTTATCGATTTTTTGTTTTACTAGATATCATGGTGGATTACATTTATTGGATGGATGGGATAGAATGCAAATATCACTTAGGCTCCTCAAATTCTCTACTTTACCACTTTCTAAGAAAAAAAAAAGTATATATTAGGCATTATAGTAATTTCACTACTAAAAAAAGTACATACACGCATTTAGGCTTCATTGTTTGGTAAAATTCTAGTTCACGAGGAATTCAGCAGTGAAAATCTCTAATTTTACTAGCATATTATATATTTAATACATATGAATAATTCTAAGAACAAAAGATGATTTCCCAAGACACATCCATCAGGTAGGCTGACCATGTTAATGCTCTTATTTGACATGAACCTAACTTTTTTTTTTTTTTTTGAAAGGATGTTTTCATTCAAATAGCAAAAGGATGTACAGAGAATGAGAACAAGCACCCACGATTCGGTCCCTCCCAAACAAAAGGATAGGAGAGCCTATCATAAGGGGCAATGCGAGGAAACAAAACAAAACTCTAATCCAGGGCAGGCCGGGGCACAAAGAACCAAAGAAACACAGAAAGCCAGGAGGTAGGACCCCCTCCTAATGCTGCCAAAGCTCATCCTATCAAGGAAGAGGAGGCCCATGGGAGTACAAGGAAGATCAGCGTGGTTGAGAAATAAGACCGACTTCTGATGGAAACTCCCCATCCTGGCTAAGGTGTCCGCCGGCCCATTACTTTCTCTAAGAATATGCACAAACTCTACATTACCGGCTTTGCTTAGAGTGCAGATCCTGTTGATCCAGCACTTCCACTTCCATCCCGGGTTGGACCTACCCATGAGGAAATCCACCACCAAACGAACCTAACTTAAAACCTAAATCGAAAGACATAATGGATACCTAAGGATCCAAGTATGGTTCTTCAAAAGTTAGACCTGGACCTGAAAAGATCTGAAACGATTAGCTGGGCATGAGTAATATAAGACCTGCCCAGTTGATAGCCCTACCGTGAAAGCATGAGATAGCAGAGTTCGCAGAGGACAGAAAAAAATAAATTAAAATAAAATTTGAAAATATCCCAATAAAGGATTTTGTTTAATATTTTATCTTACTATTGGTGGCTGAAAATCTCCCAATAAAGCATTTAAATTCTCATAATTTGTAATATGGTTGCATACACACCTTGGATTGGGTAGTAACCCTTCTCATGAAGCATTTGAAAGCGTGAAGAGGTTAAAAAACCAATGGCATTGTAGGTTACTAACACGATCCGCGGGACCTTCAAAGAATCTGTGACGGACTGCGTGAAGAACAGGAAATCGTCGGTGATGACGCATGAGATTGGGCCATGCCGGTTCTCCGATAGCATTCGAGCTAGGACGGCCCGAAATGGGGCGATGCAGTTTATGTTGATCGTGGAAAGGATAGCGGTCGTGTCCATGCCATCTGATAAGCCGTCAGGTATGGGCTCAAAATGAAAGTTGGGGAAGTTGGATGGATTGGGAGAGTTGAATTGTGTGTGAACTATGGTGATTGAGAATCCTTTAGAGAGTAGGAATGTGGCCAACTGAAGCATGGGGTTTATGTGTCCTTGAAATGGGAGTGGGAAGAGTAGCACGTGAGGGGCTTGAGGCCGTTGATTCTCTCCTATTCTTGCCATTGAGCTGAGCTAGATGCTTTGGTGATGGGAAGGGGAGCGTTTGGTATGAACAGAAACAATATTACAAGATATAGCAATCAACAGCCTAGCACCCCCCAGATTTATCTGCTCCAAGCTCAATGGCGCCAAAAACTTGTTCACTCCCAAGTATAGGGTTGTGATGTAGTAATAAACTCGGTAAGACCGAGGTCGAATCCACAGGACTGAAACCTGTACGTTATCTGAAACTAGGTAGAAATAGAACTAGACTAAGATGTGATCTAAACCAAATAGAATTTGATGAATAATGGTGAGAGATTAATGTAAAACTTTTAAGGAATTCAAAGGAAAGAAACTAGGGATTCAGAGGATCCACTTGTAGAGATCAGGGAGAAATTATGCCTGCTTCAGAAATCATGGAATTTAACTAGACTTCCTTTGATATAGTTTTCAAGAGGTGAATGGTATATGAATTAGAATGGATTCCATCATCTAACCATGCCCAGGAGACAAAGCAAACAACAGGATTAAACTAATTACCAACCAATCAACAATGTATGAGGATCAGGAAGGGTACTGTCATCCTACCATGCCCATGGAGCAATGATGAACAACAGGGCTTCCTGACTTCATAAACATAAAAAGGGGAAAGAAATATTCAGAGCCATTGCAAACCCATTGTAATTTCAGTCACAACAGACCATTAAAGACTAAGAAAAATATTCTTTATAATAATCACTAAATCAAATTCAGTTTATGAAATTTAAAGGCACAAAGTAGAATCTCCCATCTCACTACAGGCTTCACCTCTTAGCCCTAGCTAAGAGGTTTAGCCACACATGAATGGGCTAAATTCAAATATCAAAAATAGAAGAAGGAGAAAGAAAAGAGCCAAGAAAAACCAGGTCCAGGTCCAGCCCGAGTGACACTGCCAGCAGCCAACTTCTCTTTTTCCCTTTTCTTTCCACGGCTGCACTCTCCCCGCGGCTCAGCAACCCTGCTCCAGCGCTCTCCTTCTTTCACTTTTTCTTCCTTTCTTCCTTTTCTTCCTCACGTCAAAACCCAAGACCGAGCACACGTTCCACTCTCCTGGCCTCCACGGCTGCCCACGCCAAGCTTCGATCTTCAATCTTCCTCCTCGAGTTGAATGCCCCTCTCCCTCACTCTCCCTTCCTTTTGTAGTTGTGAGGGCCGGCTGAAGAAAACTTCATGCGTAAGTTTTCTTACGCAGGCGTAATTCTTTACGGTGTTTACGCTGATTGATTGGTGGGGCCTATTATTGAACTTAACGGAGAAATCTACTCCGTTCATTGGAAGCGTGGCGAAATACTAGTCGGGAAAGGACGGTTCTTGACTGATCACAGTGTGGTCCATAGGCTTTTTCACTCCGCCGTCCAACCCGCATTTAGACGGTTGGAAATCGTCTTCTCGATGCCTTCTGGGATTCTGCCACCTAGGCGATGGTTACAGGGCCCTTTGGAGTCCACTGAATGGTCCAGATCGGACTGATCAATGCAGAGGGTGGCCCACAACATTCGACCGCAGGCTCTGTTGCGAAACAGAGCCTGCGCAACTCGTGTTGTGATGTTGGTGGGGTCCAAAATCAGTATCAAACGAGAAATCCACCACGCCCATTGCGTTCTCCTCGGAAAAGTCCATAGGCCGATTTGTCTCGAGTTTGATGCGGCCCATGGTACCAGATCTTCTAGTCGTCCGTCTTGCATTTGATCATGAGTTACATGTGTGCGCGCGCATGGGAACAGAAGAAGACATTGGACAGGGTCTTGGCCACCCTATGAAGAAAATAGATGGTTCAGATCGTCCGTTTGGGCGATGGATGTGGCCCACTGTGATTAGCCGGTGAGAGCACGTCCCTCCAGTGACGTGCGAAAGTCTCATTTTGGACATTTTGTGCAAAAAACTGGTGGGGTCCACTGTGATGCCTGTCCTAGAAATCCACTCCCTCCATCAGCTCCTGTATGTAATGTTGGCCCATGGCCTCTAGTTTAAAGCAGATTTGACTTCAGGGTGGGCCACACGCTTAACCAATGTATGGACAGCATTCACCGTTAGAAATATAATTTGATTCACGTATGCATGCATGGCACATCTATTTACAGATTTGCCATTCTCTTTTGTTATATCTTCTGCCGTTTGTTTCTCCCTACTGCACCATTCAAAAGAAGTGAAATTTGACAAATATCCACCGTTTTTCGTGCTCTTTCCATCAGTTCAGTTTGGGTCCAGATCTCCCAAGGATGTCCAAGATGCTTTCTTAATGGTTATTGTCCTCTGATCTCTCTGTTGGGCCACTTCCACAAGGATCTAATGGCTGAAATTTGACGTGTACGGTTAATTTATGGTCTTCAGGCTATGTATGAAGTTTCGAGCAGAGTGGATGGTGGAAACCCTGTGATCTTGCATTCTGACTAACTTTCAGGCCACTTAAGCTTCAGTTTCTCAATTTTCTCGAATCCCTGGCGTGTAATTCCTTTGATCTTGGTCCCCTGGAATTCATTCCATGCTTTGGTGTCATCAGAGCGTTAAATCCATGCTTTAAGCATCCTTTTTCAGTCCATGCTCGTAAATACACTCTGCATCACAAACACAATTAAATCAGGCCATTAAACGGTATCATGCTTGTAAATTCATGCAATAACTGGGTCTGATATGCAATATTTGACCCACAACACAACCCCCAACCAGCATCTTGCTAGTCCCGAGCAAGGTATGCGAAAATTAATTTCAGAAATAAAGGGCAATTCCTATAAACCCAAGTGACTTGTGAACAAATAATTGAGACGTGAAAATTCTTACGATTCATGAATGTTAGGCATTATTCTCTCCTAGACTCAAGCACACAATATATTTCATAATCAAGTTCAAAATATTAGTCCATCAATCAGAACAATTCTAAACATTGAACTCCATGGATGTATAGTCCAATCTCGACTTATCAACATTAAGATTCACCTCTCTATTTAAGGATATCATTGGTAACTAATAAGAGAACTTGCCTCACACCTTATAGTTTTATTTTTTTAATTTTTGACTTCTTTTTTTTTCATTAGAAGTAACACCAAGAAGAGGGATCAAATCCTCACCTATAGGGAGCAAACCTATGGTAAAGACTGTACACCTAACTCTTTCTCAAATATCATCCATGGGGGATCGAATCCTCACCTATAGGGAGTAAACCTATGGTAAAGACTGTTCGCCCAATCCTTTCAATTTTCTCAGGTCGGTTCTTTTCATGCTTAGTGAGTACCACGTTAATCCTTCAATATCAGACTGAAACCTTAATATGCAAGCGAGATGTGTCTTGCGAATTCATGACTCAATCAATATTTACAAATTCTAATAATGGATTAACAATTCAAACTTAGCTGTGAAATTTAATAGATAACCGAATCCAAGAGTCGTAAATTACCAACATCATGTATTTTGTAATTCCCAATGTCCCAGATGGCCATCAAAATCACTTTGAATTCATATGAACTTCCAGAAAAATTTAAAATTTTCACAACTTTTGCTATTTTCACAACTTTTGCTCAAGACCAAGAAAATACTGATTAGGAAACCTAATCTTCCACCCCCAACCAAAAATCTACATTGTCCTCAATGTAAAAGAAATAAACATGCAATGCACAACGGAAATCAAGGAGGAGTGATGGAAAGATAGTACCTGGACGAAAAGAATCAAGAGGCTTTCCAAAGATATCTACGTAAGAGCGGGTCAGCACAAGAGAGAAACCAACAAAAATAAAATAAAATAAAAATAACAAAAATGAAATCCTATCTACACCACTTTCGCAGGTACTCTCGATTGCATTTAGCATATGCAACAAGCCTTTAAACCCCTAGGTTACCCCTAGTGGACGAGTTGTAGTCTCGTGAGGGTTTGCAGTAATGTTACCCACAAACATTGAACTAACTGACGAAATGAAATAAAGAGCTAGGTTGCCTCCCAAGAGCGCTAAGTTTATCGTCTTCAGCCAGACAAATAAAGCAACTACCCTAGTCCTATGAAAGCAGGGAAAAACTACTCGATCATGCTACAGGTCCCTCTTCCGGCCAGTATCGTGATAAGTTTCTCAGTAAGTTTCTCAATAGGATCATCCAAAAGCCCTTTTTGCAATAGGCTTGGATGCCCTGGAGCTTGACTTTCCAGAGAAACTTATGTACCTCATTAAAATTTTGCTGTTGATTCGCTTGAGGTATCCAAAGTATATATGATTCACCTGTGTCAGAAAAAGTTACAAAGTTAGTATCCCATGGTGAATCAGAGACTACAGGTAGATCAAATTGAGAAAAATTTTCAGGAAGTGGTGTAGTCTCAACACATTCCGAAGTAGCAAACTTCAGTTCAATTTTCAGCTCCTCCTCCCCTAATGGTAAACATTCAGGGTCTGTGGAAGAAGGGGCTTCAGAGTAAGGGTTCACTCGGTCAGTAATGACTACCGAGATGTCGTCTTGCAAGGCATTCACTATGTCTCTTATCATGGGATCATTTGAATCTGCAAAGTGTGCCAAACAATCATCAAAAGAGTTGGGACATTCAGCTGAGGGTGACTCATTTTCCACATTAAAGCTTGTGATGATCTGCCCAAGGAATCCATTGTCTTTAAAGGTAAACAGAGGTGTGCTCTCTTGCTCCAGCCCTACACAGATAGATTGAAAATCAATAGGGGAAGCATCGATGTGATTACTTTGTTCATTGAAACTACTCAATCTAGGTGTTGAATTGTCAAACGTGTACAGCTCAGATGGTGGCCTCAACTTAGTGGTTTCAATTTCCAAAGTCGTAGCGAGCAACTCGTCCTTCTCCCGAATCACATCATCATTTAATTCAAATGAGTGGTCCAAACATGTTTCACAAGAGTTAGAAGGGTCGATTGTAAGGGGCTCATCCTCCACCTTAAAATCAGACATGTCAGGTGAGGGGAGTGGCTCATTATGACCGACCACTTCATGTACATCTTGATCATTGACCTGGACCAAGCTTGAGATTGATTCTAGGGGACTTTGGGCTGTATATTCATGATCATCATCCCAATAAGCATCATTGTCTAATTCCGTGCAGTACACACTTAGGATGGGGTCGCTCTCCTCACACTCTACACCTAAGTTCGGTTGAGGGTTGAAAAAACTAACCTCTACGTCATCATTGAGATCCTGTGTGTCATGTGAGGAAAGTGTGTCATCATCATTATATTCGAAAGACACCCATGTATCTCCACCATTCTTTTGAACAGTCATTGAGATCGACTCATCGGGGAATTGAACCGTATGCTCATTAATGGAATCCAACTCCTCATTCCAAATTTCAGATTTCTTCAAAAGCGAGTGAGGATCACTTTTCTCGCATTGTATTTCTGGAATGAATTGTGGTTGAGATAACCGAGCCTCCTCTATCTTATCAAGGCGCGAATTAAGCGCTTCCAATGATTTTCTCATTTCCGTGAGATAGGCCAGGCTACACTGAGCTAAATCCTCTTGGATTGTTTCTGATTGGATATCAATGGTAGAGTATCCAAGAGGGTAATCATTATAATATATAGTTGGTTCATCTTCCAAATTTTGATGTTTACCCTGGTAATAGTCATACTGATCATACATGGGAGAATATGATGGTTGATAATAATCCTCGTTTCCATAATTATGATCATATACGACCCTATTAACAGATGGAACATAACGTTTTAGTCGGTTCTCAATGTCTGTTCTTGATGGAAAAAAATCTTGAGGTATACGTTGAATTCCACAATCCTCAGGCATTCCCCAATATCTCTTATCCATCTCGGCATATGCACGTACCCACGCTTCCATGGTAGAACCCTAACTCTGAGTCTAATCCTAGAAGAAAGAGAAATCATACAGCAATACATAAAGTAAGAGGAGAAGTTAGAAAGATGTTACCAGACTAGAGATTCTTATATTAAGATCCTGCAAAAGAAAACAACAGAAATTAGTTTTTAAATCTAAGAATTCTAAAGTAATGTTAGTTTTTAAACAAAAAGTCTACAAGTAGAAAATTTCTAAAAATAAAGGAAAGATGAGTTAGTTTCTAAAATTAGAAAGAAACTCTAAAAAAAATAGAAAAATACTAGAATTAGAAAATTTCTAAGATTCAAACCCTAATTCTAAAAATAGAAAAAGTAGAGGAATTAGAAAAGGATTACCAATTTAGAAGTTTATGTCAGGATCCTACAAAACATGAAACAAGTTAGTTCTAAAAATCAAATAGAAATAAAAATCTAAAACTAAAGTTAGTAAAATCCTAATCTCAAACTAATTCTAAAACTAATTAATTTCAAAGAATCATTACCGTCATTCCCCGGCAACGGCGCCAAAAACTTGTTCACTCCCAAGTATAGGGTTGTGATGTAGTAATAAACTCGGTAAGACCGAGGTCGAATCCACAGGACTGAAACTTGTTATCTGAAACTAGGTAGAAATAGAACTAGACTAAGATGTGATCTAAACCAAATAGAATTTGATGAATAATGGTGAGAGATTAATGTAAAACTTTTAAGGAATTCAAAGGAAAGAAACTAGGGATTCAGAGGATCCACTTGTAGAGATCAGGGAGAAATTATGCCTGCTTCAGAAATCATGGAATTTAACTAGACTTCCTTTGATATAGTTTTCAAGAGGTGAATGGTATATGAATTAGAATGGATTCCATCATCTAACCATGCCCAGGAGACAAAGCAAACAACAGGATTAAACTAATTACCAACCAATCAACAATGTATGAGGATCGGGAAGGGTACTGTCATCCTACCATGCCCATGGAGCAATGATGAACAACAGGGCTTCCTTCATAAACATAAAAAGGGGAAGAAATATTCAAAGTCATTGCAAACCCATTGTAATTTCAGTCACAACAGACCATTAAAGACTAAGATGAATATTCTTTTAATAATCAACTTAAAACCAAGTTCAGTTCAGAAATTTTAACTTAAACGCATGAAACAGTATCTCCCATCTCGCTACAGCTTCACCTCTTAGCCCTAGCTAAGAGGTTTAGCCACACATGAATGGGCTAAATTCAAATATCAAAAATAGAAGAAGGAGAAAGAAAAGAGCCAAGAAAAACCAGGTCCAGGTCCAGCTCGAGTGACGCTGCCAGCAGCCAACTTCTCTTTTTCCCTTTTCTTTCCACGGCTGCACTCTCCCCGCGGCTCAGCAACCCTGCTCCAGCGCTCTCCTTCTTTCACTTTTTCTTCCTTTCTTCCTTTTCTTCCTCACGTCAAAACCCAAGACCGAGCACACGTTCCACTCTCCTGGCCTCCACGGCTGCCCACGCCAAGCTTCGATCTTCAATCTTCCTCCTCGAGTTGAATGCCCCTCTCCCTCACTCTCCCTTCCTTTTGTAGTTGTGAGGGCCGGCTGAAGAAAACTTCATGCGTAAGTTTTCTTACGCAGGCGTAATTCTTTACGGTGTTTACGCTGATTGATTGGTGGGGCCTATTATTGAACTTAACGGAGAAATCTACTCCGTTCATTGGAAGCGTGGCGAAATACTAGTCGGGAAAGGACGGTTCTTGACTGATCACAGTGTGGTCCATAGGCTTTTTCACTCCGCCGTCCAACCCGCATTTAGACGGTTGGAAATCGTCTTCTCGATGCCTTCTGGGATTTTGCCACCTAGGCGATGGTTACAGGGCCCTTTGGAGTCCACTGAATGGTCCAGATCGGACTGATCAATGCAGAGGGTGGCCCACAACATTCGACCGCAGGCTCTGTTGCGAAACAGAGCCTGCGCGACTCGTGCTATGATGTTGGTGGGGTCCAAAATCAGTATTAGACGAGAAATCCACCACGTCCATTGCGTTCTCCTCGGAAAACTGTTCGGGATAGGCTGATTTGTCTCGAGTTTGATGCGGCCCATGGTACCAGATCTTCTAGTCGTCCGTCTTGCATTTGATCATGAGTTACATGTGTGCGCGCGCATGGGAACAGAAGAAGACATTGGACAGGGTCTTGGCCACCCTATGGAGAAAATAGATGGTTCAGATCGTCCGTTTGGGCGATGGATGTGGCCCACTGTGATTAGCCGGTGAGAGCACGTCCGTGCGAAAGTCTCTTTTTAGACATTTTGTGCAAAAAACTGGTGGGGTCCACTGTGATGCTTGTCCTAGAAATCCACTCCCTCCATCAGCTCCTGTATGTAATGTTGGCCCATGGCCTCTAGTTTAAAGCAGATTTGACTTCAGGGTGGGCCACACGCTTAACCAATGTATGGACAGCATTCACCGTTAGAAATATAATTTGATTCACGTATGCATGCATGGCACATCTATTTACAGATTTGCCATTCTCTTTTGTTATATCTTCTGCCGTTTGTTTCTCCCTACTGCACCATTCAAAAGAAGTGAAATTTGACAAATATCCACCGTTTTTCGTGCTCTTTCCATCAGTTCAGTTTGGGTCCAGATCTCCCAAGGATGTCCAAGATGCTTTCTTAATGGTTATTGTCCTCTGATCTCTCTGTTGGGCCACTTCCACAAGGATCTAATGGCTGAAATTTGACGTGTACGGTTAATTTATGGTCTTCAGGCTATGTATGAAGTTTCGAGCAGAGTGGATGGTGGAAACCCTGTGATCTTGCATTCTGACTAACTTTCAGGCCACTTAAGCTTCAGTTTCTCAATTTTCTCGAATCCCTGGCGTGTAATTCCTTTGATCTTGGTCCCCTGGAATTCATTCCATGCTTTGGTGTCATCAGAGCGTTAAATCCATGCTTTAAGCATCCTTTTTCAGTCCATGCTCATAAATACACTCTGCATCACAAACACAATTAAAGCAGGCCATTAAACGGTATCATGCTTGTAAATTCATGCAATAACTGGGTCTGATATGCAATATTTGACCCACAATAGGGTGCGGTCCGGTGGTAGTCGGTACCACACTAAGCTATACTGGTAAGGGGCAGGAGTGTGGCCCACGGGATTTATTCATAACATCTGAGCCGTTCATCAGACAACTATTCTTCCATTACCCCGTGTTAAAAAATAAGCCAATGTGGGATGTTATGGGGGAAATCGAACTGACCTAATGAACGAGACACGTGGAAGATCACCATCAGAGCAGACTCTTTGAACTATCGAAGTACTTACTTCCAAGGAAGCTGAACCGAACAAAGAAACCCAATAACCGAGCTGGATCGGTCAACCAAGCCCGGTGATAAGGTTCATCGACATATCTCGACCACGGATTTCGATATCGACCACGGATACCAATCTCGACCATGGATACTGACCTCAAGATCGGGATAGAAATATCCAGAGAGAATTTCACATCATATACGAGCAAGATTAGCCAGTAAAATCTTAGATGAATATCAGGTCGATCGAGACACAATCGAATCTATACTCGGGTAGATTCTAACTCCAATAGGAGCCCCACCAGCATATCTTGCAAATTTGCTCGGATACACTAGCTGCCTAACAAGCTTATAAATACATCACCCTCCTTAAAAGAAATGTATATACAACTACTGCCTTTAGCCATACCAACTTTGGGTTTATCTATCTAATTTAAGCATGAAAAACCCTTTGAAAACAACCAGTGCCCCCACTGTCATTCCTCTTCCAATTGAAGTGCAAGTACCATTATGAGGTACTGCAAAATTGACTAGATTTGAGCTATATCATTGAAAATTGAGGTAGGAGACAATAAAGGGGACAAGATAAGAAGGATGCTCTTCCTTATTTACGTGGGCCCGGTCATATTGTATATCTGGAATCCTGGATCTCACTACCTTTTCTATACCATTGATGAAGGTTCAAGAAAAAAAACAATTTTCTGAAACTCAGGTGGACCCAGGGACTATCAAGGGTGGGTGTCGCTTCCCACCTTGATACCTATACTGTGGCCCACCATAGATTTGTCGAGCTGATTTTCAGACAATGACTGTAACATGAGGGAACCCATCGGATGGACACCACGTGCGCCACCAGCTGCCCGGTACTGAGCTCACCACGGAGCGCAGCCGCGAGTTTTGCTTTCCTCGCAGGAAGTTCCTGAGATCCGAAGCCACTTGGGCCCACAGAGATGTCTGTGAGAAATCCATCCCGTCAATCAGTTTGTGCCGATCATGTTAAGACATTGTGTAAAACATGAGATAGATCCAAAACTGAAGTCGACCACACTAGAGGAATCAGAGAGGACAGAAATGACCAACAGTAAACCGCTTTAATACCATGTCAAACAACCACTTCATCTTAAAGCGTCAGCCATTAAAAGATGGCATATCAATGTATATCAAGGGTGAATGGACGGCATGGATAAGACACATAAATCGTAGTTGGGTTCCACATAGTTCACTCAGTAGGCTCGTATAACACTCGCTGCACATATGCCATGCCGATGGAAAAGCTTACATGGGCGTTGTCAGGCACGGGATCACAGGGCCGGGAAAGGATAAGATTCCCTTACACGTGATGCTGTTAGCCATGGGCCCACATTGAAATGTAAAGATATGAACCAATGGTTAATTTGATCTGGTTGAGCAAATAACATTTCTTCTCTGGGGCAGCTATTTTATGCCTAGGCCTCACCTTTCATCATCCTACTGTCCACTTGGTGGGGCAGGCTTTGTCATGAACCGATCATGTCCGGAATTTTTTTCAGCTGTAAGGTGCTAGCCATAGGGAAGCGGATTGGATGGTGTAAGCGGGTAGTGTCCTTGCGAAGACAAACATTAACGCTCCTCAAGATCCCAGTTGTACAAACGGTCCAAAGGAGATCAAAGTTACATGGCCTCACAATGATGTATTTATTACGTCCACACTGTTCATCCATTTGTAGAGATCATTTTAGACTATGACCCCAAAAATGAGTCATATCCAAAGCTCAAGTGGACCACACAAATAGCAGTGGGACAATGATTCTCACCGTTAAAACTACCGTGGGCCCACCATAAAGTTTATTTTCCATCTAATCTGTTCATAAAGTCACACAGACCTGGATGAAGAGGTAAAACAAATATCATATTCATTGAAAACTTCCGTGACCCCAAACGAGTTATGTTTAATCCCCCACTGCTTTTTGCAGTATGGTCCCGACATGGTTCTTTACATCAAATTATAATTGAATGACGATAATCATACACAATATAATTTTAAAAAGAAAATACAAATGCATCAAGTAGTAATCCGTCCACTTTTTTGAGTTGGAAACCCGTTAACCCGTATCTTTCTCTTGGCAGGCTTCTACCATTTGGTAGACATAGGTAAAGCTGGGCAATTTTGACCCGATCTGGTGGATCCGACCCAATCCGACTAGATCCGACCTGATCCGACGGCTTGGATCGGTGCGGATCGAGTAGGACAATCTAGATCCGAAAGCATTTTGAGTCGAGTTTAGATCCATGCCTACCTGGACCTATCCGATCCAAAATCCGATCTGATTGGATCCGATCTGACCCAATCCGGAGTGGATAAACCACATGCATTTTCACGGTGGGCCCCACAACAGAGTTTACCTAGTACGATAAAAGAGAGCCAAAGCAGATTTGTTGGTGTACCAGACACCAGTTATATAACTACTATAGGTATGTGTCGTGTGCGAAGACGAGCTCCGAGCACTCTTCGAGCTCCAAGTTGTACGAACGCTTCAAAGGAGATCAAAGTTATATGGGCCCCACAGTGATGTATTTATTATATCTACACCGTTCATATATTTTTAGAGATCATTATAGAGCATTATCCAAAAAATGAATAATATCCAAAGATCATTTAGACCACACCACAAATAGCAGCAGAGAATGATTTTCACCGTTAAACATTTCGTGTGGTCCACTTGATAGTTAGATCTATCTTATTTTTCGTCTCAAGCCTTATGACGAGCTCGCCAAATGGATGGACAGTTTGGATATAACACATACCCCATGATCAAACCCACAGAACTTGCTAATGTCGATACAGCAAGTCACTTGCATGAAAAGCACTCACTGCACTTTCGTGCAGTGCATATCAACACCAGTATATATCCGGTAAAAGCATGGATATGGTAACAGAGAGTTCTTTCAGAACCATGTGGGACCTACCTTGATGTATATGTTTTATCTAAGTTGTTCATCTATTTTCACATATCATTTTAGGCCTTGAGGACAAAAAAGTGGTATATTGAAGGCTAAAGTGGACCACACCACATGAAACAGTTGGATTAAATATTTAAATTCATACGATCCGAATCATATCAAACCCGATACGACTCGGTTTCCTTGACTGAGTCAGACTCAGTTCGAGTCAGGCCAACCATGCATCGGATCGGTCTGAGTCAGGTGACCTGGACTCGGTCCCTGATCGGATCGAGTTTGGGTCAGGCCATTGAGACTTCGGATCAGGTCGAGTTGGACCCAATTTGATTCGATCTGGATCGATGCCCAGCTTTAGGTATAAGCAAGGCCCACATCCACTCCTTGAGTAGGCTTCCACTAGTATAGTGGGCTTCGAATAACGATTTTACCAGGTATATCATACAAGGAAGTCCCCTAGGAATACAGTACGTGTTGTGCATGTAATTGATAAATGCACGAGAATATTAAGCAATTTCGATTATCACATTTGAATCAATATAGTCTAACACATTAATCAAATCATATCATTATTATTATATTAATACAGAGATCACACGTTCATCCAAATCAACTAAGAATACATGGCAATTATATTAAGGTAAGTATACAACGTATCAAATAATCAATCTATTTTAACTTGATGGATGAGAAATACATAGGGATTACTCACCTTGATGTGGTGGAGATAATTCCGTGAACCAACGATTTAAATTGAATTAAGATTTCCTAAAATCACATAAATAAGAATTATTTTTAATCTTACGATTACACATAATGAATAAACATATAATTCATTATCTATCATTTCTTTAGATCGATGCTGCCCATCCAATGGTCCGATCGGTCTAGAATTTAATATTTTAATTTATTTTAATCTTAAAAAACTAATGAATGGTGATGATTTAATCACACATTTTAGATTATGTCATATAATTCTCTGTGCCAAGTTGTATCTTGCGTAGAGAATTATTATTCTGGTATTTATTCAATTTCATTTGATAAATGAAGAAAATTGGTAGATCTATGATCAGTACGATTCATTGAGGTGTTGAATGGGTTTGATTCTTAAAAATATTACATAATTAAGTTTTATAACACTCATGAACAGTACAAATCATAATGATCGCTGTCCATCATGAAAAAATTTCACCTTTTACACATCAGCTTTAAAGTCATGCATATCACCACATGAATGAATTAAACCTACACAATGGATATTTGATTAATCCAATCCGTCCAATGTATAGATCATGCCAAATTAACTATAGTATAAAGAAAAAAATACACTAACCTGAATAGACGAATTCCAAAAATCTTTCTTCCCACTTTCTCTTTTGTGTTTTTTTTTTCAACGAGTTTTTCTTTAGTTCTTTTAGTTTTGATAGAATTCGCTTTCTTACATTTCCTTTTTAAGAAAGAGAATTCATTGGGAGACTGAGATATGAGGAAAGTTTTGTATAACGAGCGATAAGATGAAGGATGATGAGATCGGTGGATCTATTTACCACTCAAAATTTAAATTTTAAAATTTTAAGTTTAAATTTTATTTTTAAAAAAATACGGGCATTACAATTATATCCCAACCTTTAATGTGCATATTATGTAGGGCCCACCTTTCATGTTGGTTATCCATCAAGTGGGGTCCACCATCAATGTTATTGTCCATCATGTGGGGCCCACCTTCAATATCCACCACACATAATGCAGAGCCCACCTTTGATGTGGACCGTCCATCATGCGGGCCCCACCTTTGAAGTTGGCCATCCATAATGCAAGGCTTGCCTTGGAATGGGCCACTCATCATTAGGACTAACCTTTGATGTGGACTGTCCAGGGCCTACCTTGATGAGGACCATCTATCATGTGGAGCCCATCTTGATGTGGATCATCCATCATGTGTGGCCCACCATTATTAATTGCTAATCATGTGGAGCCCACTTTTGATGTGGACTATCTATTATGTGTGGCCCACCTTTTATGTAAACTGTCCACTATGTCATCCATTATGTGCGGCCTACCCTTTATGTAAATTGTCCACTATGTTAGCTCCACCTTCAATGTGGATGGTCCATCACGCGGGGCCTCCTTCAATATGGAGGCTAGCGAGAACCTCCTTTGACATGAACTGTGAGAGAGGTAGAAAAGTTGGTGAAAACATTTACTCATTAAGACAAGTAGTTTTTGCCACATAAGTTACTTTTACCATGATATCATGATGCTTATCAAACTAACTTGAGTGGTGGTATCCAAACGACCCCTAGAGTCCACCATTTTGACAACTCCAATTACCTGTATAAATTAGAGAAAAGATATGCCTGCATGATAAGGTAGCGTGCAGATGGCTGCAGAGAAAGAACATACCTCTGATACTCATAATAGCAGTTGTTGTATTTTCTTTTTAACCATACAATTCCAGGCTGATGATTGTTCGGCTATAACTAACCAATCTAGGATATTTGTGGGGACATCCGGGATTGATGATTTGGCCCATCATTTCAACGGCCTAGATCACCGGTCTACGATCTCACATGTATACAAGCCTACACCTCAACTTGAGACCCTATTATCCATTAAGATAATGATACATCAGAATTTAGAAGGACGAGATCAGATCAATCAAAGCATCCAATGACTGGTGGGAAGAGCCTCCTTTCCTTATAGAACGGTCCACGTTCTCCTTAAGATCCTTGATCCTCTCTCTCATCTCCTTCCCTTCATTTCCAACCATTAATCTTCTTATGGCCCAGTCTATCTCACATCTCTCCAGTCCATTCTCTAGTGTCATTCCCACCCTCCAAACATGACTCACTAACCTAGCATTGCCCGCTTGATCCATGAAACATGGCCAACAAAGCATGGGTACCCCCTCACATACGCTCTCCAACGTAGAATTCCAACCACCGTGTGTCCAAAACCCTCCAACTGATGGGTGAGACAACACCTCTTGTTGTGGGGCCCACTTGACAACCAGGCCCCTATCACGCGTCTCCTCTTCAAACCCTTCTGGCAGCTCAGCGGCACATTCCGAGCCGTTAACGAATCCAGGCCTGACCACCCACAAGAAAGGCTGCCCACTATTGGCCAGGCCCCAGGCCATCTCGAGGAGATCCGGTCCGTCTATTGCAGCTATACTCCCGAAGCTCACATAGATAACAGATTTCGGGGCTTGTTTGGCCAGCCATGCCATGCAACTATGATCTGGACTTAACAAGCTGCTGGAACCAGAATGCCCTGCTGCAAACTTGTAGAGTGGGCCGATCGGGAAGACCGGGATCCGAAACTCCTGCTGGATTTTGGACAGTGTGGTCTGTTCAAGGCAGTCTAGAGCGTTGAAAATGAGCCCTGATGAGGCCCTCGTGGCACTGATCTGTCGGACAATCAATTGAAGAAATGTGCCCACGGTGGACGGAGGTGGGACAGGCAAGTCCTTGACTCTGAGGGGTGGGATTTCAGGCACTGGGACTTCTGAATTTGGATCTGGTAAGACACATTTAGTGAATTTTGTTTATGGTTAGAAGAGTCTCACACACACACACACACACACACACACACACACAGATATTGCTGTTTGGCCCATGGGTTTGTTGATCCCAACCATTGATACCACAGGCAATGCTCTGGATGGACAGTGCCCACCAAAAGTATTCCAGAGAGGAAGATCCTAGCCATCCATTTCTTGCACTTCTTAATGTCTATATGTGGCTTACTGATAGGACTAGGGTTTTCCCGTTGATGGGATTTTGGGCTTGTTGTCATCCACATTAAGAAGCATCTGATTAATGGCCAGGATCACCAACAAACTGGCCCCACTAACCAGTGGATGCCTTCGCATATCCTCGGGTCAAGGATCCTAGCAACAATTAGGATTTAACCAAACAATACCTCTCCGCGCGCGGATTAGGTACTATCCCCGCCTGTTTCGAGCACGGGACAGGTTGAGGCTCCAAGGGCCACTGAGGGGGCACCCGTGATGTGTGAATTATATCCACACCGTCCATCCATTTTTACATATCATTTTATATTTTTATCCTAAAAATAGAGAATGTCCAAAGCTCAAATAAAGCACACGGTGGGGATTAAATTCCTACCTTTGAAAAATTCTTAGGACGACAGAAGTTTTGGATCAAGATGATATTGGCTCTTTCACTACATCCATATGTAAATAACCATATCAACAGGTTGGATGGAAAATAAACGACACAGTGGACCCTAAAAAGGTTTCAATAATGCTGTGGTCGACTTGAGGATGGGATCTACTTTATTTTTGGTCTAATACTATAAAATGATGCGGAAAGATGGATGGACAGAGTGAATAAAAGTCATACATCACAGTGGCCCCACGGTGGCCCACCGAGCATATCTGTTTCTTCAGGCACTATTCGGTATATGTATAAAAAAAAATATGGATGATTTTTATAATAATAAAAATCCTTTATATATGGATTTTGACCATACTCGTTATATAGCCAAATTCCCTAAAGTGATACAACCTTTCAAATATTCTGAGGGTGGAATTCTGACAGGCTTTGAAAAAAAATTTGGACCAAAATGCTCTTGTCCTTAGATCAGTAGTTGTACAATTTAAAGTGCGGAAGAAGTTACGTGTTATCTCAATTCCGAAAAAGTGACGTGGATGGAAGCCTTTTTTAGCGTGGCAAGGCCCAACTTGTGGGGCCCACATATATATATATATATATATATATAATCCATGTCGCCCATCCTTTTTGTCGTGTCATTTTAGGGCAAGGGCCCAAATATCAGCCTGATCTAGAGCTCGTGTGGGCCACATAATAGAAAATAATGGTGACACTGGCACCCATTGTTGAAACTTTCCAGGCTCACTATGATATTTGTTAAAAGTAGACATTGCCCAAGTTAGGATTTTTTGAGCCCGCGGTGAGCTGACCAACAAGGTGGATGCAACGGATCACCCCATTGTGGGCCTTAGGCTATGGTACCAATGACTATCCTTTCATTTAGTAGTAAATGAAGTGAATATGTGACAACCACAACCCATGTAACATGACAACCACGACCCATATAACATGACAACTATGACCCATGACAACCATGACCCATATAACATGACAACTACAACCCATATAACATGAAAACTTCGACCCTTATCACATTACAACCACGGTCTCATATAACATGACAACCACAACCTGTATAACATGACAACTTCGACACTTACAACATTACAACTACGACCCATATAACATGACAATCACAACCCATATAACATGACAACTTCGGCCCTTACCACATTACAACCACGACCCATATAACATGACAACCACGACCTCGACCTTTACTTTATTACAACCACGACCTTAATCTGTAGCCTTTGATCCATTTTTGGTAGTGTAGGCAGTGAACAAGTGACAATCCGTCAATTAGATTTAGAATTTAATTTAACTTCATGGGCCAAAAATGAGTTATATCCAAAAAATTTATGGCCCCCAAGAGGTTTTAATGGTACATTTTCAATTTATATGGGTCGGGGTTGTCATGGTTGTGATGTGTTAGGGATTAGAGTTGTGATATGTTAAGCGTCGAGATTGTCACTTGTTCACTGCCTATACTACCAAATATAGATCAAAGGCTACGGATTAAGGTTGTGGTTGTAATGTAATAAGGGTCGATGTCGTGGTTGTCATGTTATATGGGTTGTGATAGTCATGTAATATTGGTTGTGGTTGTCATGTTATATGGATCGTGGTTGTCATCGGACGGAGTTGCCATATTATATGGGTCGCGGTTGTCATCTTATATGGGTCGTGGTTTAGGGGTGCACACGGGTCGGTTCGGTGTGGTTCTGGGGTGAAACCGGAACCGGACCGTTCCTAACAGTTCTACAATTTTTGGAACCGGAACCGGACCATTAGCACCCTAGAATGAAACCAAAATCGGACTGTGAAAAACGGTTCAGTTCTGGATCGGTTCCACAGTTCTGGGCTTTTAAAAATCCAGCCCAGTTAGATAATGTTCGTAGAAGGAGACAATTCATATTCAAAGGTGATTTAAGTGATGGACGAAGTGGATGCCATACAAATATAGCGGCGGGCCCCACAGAGCTCTCCCTACAATGGAAAATGACAAAAAACGACAGAAAGAAATGTCACCCGCAAAGTATGAATTGGGATGCACGCAGCCCGTGTAACCCAAAGCTCTGTGGGGGCTCACAGAGATGTTCGTGTGACATCCACTCCGTCCATCAGTTTCTTCAACAGATACAAAAACTGAGGATCGAATGTAGACCATTGAAAACTTCTTGGGACCCATTCATGTTTTGGATCAGGCTTATATTTCTGGTTGAAAACATTGGCAGAGACAGACACGTGTTTTGAATTCAGACATATGTGTTCAATGGTGCAGTAATCTACACCATTCATCTGTTGAGTTCCCAATGTGGATGCAAAACACCCCAAAAATCTCAATTTAAAAAAAAAAAAAAAAAAACCCTTATTCTTCACTTTCAAATACAACCCTTCATTCCCGTCCAAGCGTCACGTGTAGGCCAGCAAGATTGATTGCGTAGCATGGAAATCGGACCAATCAGCCCAATGCGTCATCTGACTATATTGATTTTGACATTGTGCCCTTACCCATGAGTGAATCAGCCTGGTTTTACAGCAACTGAACTTCAAGGTGGGCCCACTTTTAGGGTTACTGCCTACATGCAGGCACCTAGGTACATGCATGATGCAATGGGATTTGATTATTTTTTACTATAGTCTACCACAATTAAATTCTCTTTGATCAACGTTAGGACAAAGGTCAATACTACTTATAAAGTATACCCAATTAATATTTATAATTATCATGTAAAAATTATCAAAAATAAATAACTAGTAGCACCCTAGTATAATGTGGCCCAAGTTCTACAAGGCCTATTATGATAATGTATGTGTTCTATCCACTCTTTTTTAATCTATGTTGCCAGCATAGTTTAAGGTATGAGCTAAGAAAAAAAGCCAATCTAAAGCTCAAGTGGATGTTCGGATCGACGATTCGGGCCACGGTTCGGATCAACGGTTTAGATCTATAGTTTGGATCAATGATTTGGTTCGGTTTTACAGGGCCTTAAACCGGAACCGATCCGTATCCAACGGTTCTCAAAATTTTGTAACCGAAACTGGAATCGGTGCTCTCTAGAACCGGACCAAACCAGACCGATCCAACGGTTCCGGCTCGGTTCCACGGTTATACTGGTTCGATGTGCACCCCTATCGTGGTTGTCATGGGTCGTAGTTGTCATGTTATATGGGTCTTGGTTGTGACATGTTCACTTCCTATACTACCAAATGAATGGCTAGCCATTGGTACCATAGCCTAAAGCCCATAATAGGGTGATCCATTACATCCACCTTGTCGTACAGCTCACAGTGGACCCAAAAAGTCCTAACTTGTGTAGTGTCCACTTCTAACAAATATCACAATGAGCCTAGAAAGTTTCAACAATGGGTGCCACTGTCACCATTATTTTCTATTATGTGGCCCACACGAGCTCTGGATCAGGTTGATATTAGCCCTAAAATGACAAGGCAAAAAGGATGGATAGTGTGGATTATGCACATGCATCAATGTGGGCACCACACGAGCAAGGCCTATATGGATCGTGGCTATCATGGGTCGTAGTTGTCATGTCATATGGGTCGTGGTTGTCATGTTATATGGGTTGTGGTTGTCACATATTCACTTCCTTTACTATCAAAATAAAGGCTAGCCATTTGTACCATAACCTAAGGCTCACAATGGGATGATCCATTTCATCCACCTTGTCAGCCAACTCGCCATGTGCCCAAAAAGTCCTGACTTGGCCAGTGTCCACTTCTAACAAACATCACAGTGAACCTGGAAAGTTTCAATAGTGGGTGTCATTGTCACCATTGTTTTCTATTATGTGGCCCGCACGAACTCTGGATCATGCTGATATTTGGGCCTTAGCTAGGGGTGTACATGAACCGATCTAGCTCGGTTAGCTCGATCGACTTGATTCGAAAAAGCTCGATTCGACTTGGTTCGAAGCTGAGTTTGAGCCGAGTTGGGCTGATTTTTTGAGCTTGAAAATGAGTTCGAGCAGGCCCCAGCTCAACTCGACTCAAATCGAATCTAGCTCGAATCGAATTAGTTTGGTGACTTGGTTACTTTGCCATTGATGTTGCTCACCAACTGTTTGATAAAATGCCTTAACGAAATGTGGCTGGTGGCAAGGAAGGTTTGGCTGGTGGCAAGGTGGCAAGGAAGGTTTAGCTGGTGGCAAGGAAGGTATGTACATGAAACAAATACCTTTTTCTTTTTGTTTTTTTGTTTTTTTTTTTTTTTAACGTTACTTAAAAGGTGCTTGAGAAAATACCTATAAAACCATTGCCCCTGTTTGTAAAACAGTGGGACTTTGAAGTTGCAATTCAGGTGTTTATGGAAATGCCTCAATGGAGAACTCGCCTCGATCTTAGCTCAAACTTGGCCCGAGCTGCTGATCAAACCGAGTCGAGCTGGCTGGTCAGGCTCGAGGACCGAGCCAAGCTGAGTTCGTGCTAAGGTTAGCCACTGTTCGAGCCAAGTCGAGCCGAGGCCAGCTCGACTCAGTTCAACTCGATGTACACCCCTAGCCTTAGCCCTAAAATGACAAGGCAAAAAAGCTGGGCGGCATGGATTATACACATGAATCAATGTGGGCCTCACATGAGCAAGGCCCATATGGGTCGTGGTTGTCATTGGTCGTAGTTGTCATGTTATATGGGTCGTAGTTGTCATGTTATATGGGTTGTGGTTGTGACATGTTCACTTCCTTTACTACCAAATGAAAGGCTAGCCATTGGTACCATAGCTTAAGGCTCAAAATGGGGTGATCCATTCCATCCACCTTGTCAGCTAGCTCGCCGTGGGCCCAAAAAGTCCTAACTTGGGCAGTGTCCACTTCTAAAAACCTCACAGTGAGCCTGGAAAGTTTCAACACTGGGTACCATTGTCACCATTATTTTTTATTATGTGGCCCACACGAGCTCTGGATTAGGTTGGTTCCCAGCCCCAAAATGACAAGGAAAAAAGGATGGGCGGTGTGGATTATACACATGCATCAATGGAGGCCCCACACAAGTACGGCCCATATGGGTCGTGGTTGTCATGTTATATGGGTCGTGGTTATCATGTTATATGGGTCGTGGTTGTGACATATGTTCACTTCCTTTACTACCAAATGAAAAGCTACCCATTGGTGTTATAGCCTAAGGCCCACAATGAGGTGATCCATTCCATTCACCTTGTCGGCCAGCCGAAAAAGTCATGACTTTGGCGGTGTCCACTTTTAACAAACATCAAAGTGATCCTGGAAAGTTTCAATAGTAGGTGTCATTATCACCATTATTTTCTATTATGTGGCCCACATGAGCTTTGGATTAGGCTGATATTTGGGCCCTAGCCCTAAAATGACACTGCAAAAAAGATGGGCAGCATGGATTATACACATACATCAATGTGGGCCCCACAAGTTAGGGCTTGCCCATGTTAAAAAAGGCTTTCGTTCGTGTCACTTTCTCGGGATTGAAATAACGCGTAACTTCTTTCGCAATAACACGTAACTACTTCCGCACTCTAAACCGTACAACTACTAATCCAATAACAAGGGCATTTTAGTTTGAAAAAATTTCCAAAGCTTGTCAAAAGGCCCCTCAAAATATTTGAAAGGTTGAATCCCTTTCGAGAATTTAACCATACAACGAGGCCAGTATGATTAAATCCCATGCGTGTATGTCTATATATATATATATATATATAAAGGTACTATGTGCTCCATCGCATATTACCTTCTCATGAGGTCGAGCGCTGGCACTATGCTAGTGGTCGGATGGTGAAAGTTTCAAAAGAACTTTGAGATTTTATAGGGAGAAAGGTGAGATTTTATAGGAGAGAGGAGAAACAAAACTGGTGAAATCGCCTCTCTCTCTCTCTCTCTCTCTCTCTCTCTCTCTCTCTTATATGTCCTATAAAAGTCTCCCGCATGAAGGTCTTGCCCTAGAAACCTAGGTGGGGCCTATAGTGGGGGTTTTTTGAGAAATCCACCCCATCCATCCGTTTTTCTCATATCATTTTAAGATATGATCCAAAAAAATGAGTCAGGTCAAGGGATCAAATGGACCACAAGTTGAGGATTGAAAGTCCACCATTAAAAACTTCTTGGGAGATGGAGAAGTTTCAGATCAACCTAGGTGGTGGTCGGTGCTCTATGGGCACCACCATGATGTATGTGCTTCATCCATGTCGTTCATCCATTTTTACATATCATGTTATGACTTTATTCCAAAAATGAAAGGGATATAAATCTCAGGTGGACCACACCACAGGAAAACAATAGTGATTGGATATCCACCATTAAAATCCTCTTAAAGCCCACTGTACGGTTTAATTGACATCCATTCTGTTGATTAGGTCATACAAACATAGATGAAGTGAAAAAACAAATATCATCTTGATCCAAAACTTTTTTGGCTCCCAAAAAGTTTTTAATGGTCGATGTTCAATCAACACTATTTCCTGTAATGTGGTCCACTTGAGATTGGGATATACCTTATTTTTGGTTTCATACCCGAAAATGATCTAGAAAAATAGATGGACGGCATGGATGAAACACATACATCATTGTGGGACCCAAGAAGCACCAACCACCCGCCATGGCTGGTGGCTGGGGAGTAACCAATCAGTTTCCGAAACGGGCCTTGTTTGATAGACGCGGATTAGATACTGACAGGTTGAGTAGCGAGTTTACTACTGAAGTGACGTCACCAAGTTTTGTGGGCCCCACTATGATGTATGTGTTATATCCACACCGTCCATCCATTTTGAGATATCATTTTAAGTCATGAGCCAAAGAACGAGGTAGAAAAAAATCTGTAGTGGACCCCACCACAGAAAATAGCGGGGAGAGTGATTCCCATCGTTGAAACTATCCTAAGGCCCACCATAATGTTTATTTGAAATCCAACCTGTTCAAAAGTTAAAAAAGCCATAAAATAAGAGAATACAAATATCAGCTTGATCTAAAACTTTTGTGGCCTTTAGAAGTTTTTAATGGTGGGTGTCACTGTCCCCACTGTTTTATGTGTTGGGGTCCACTGGAGCTTTGGATTTAACTCATTCTTTTGATATTGCCCTAAAATGATCTCTCCAAATGGATGGAAGGTGTGGATACAAAACATACATCATGGTAGGGCCACGGAACTTAGTGACGTCACTTCAATAGCCAGTCTCGCTACTCAACCTTTCAGCAGCTAATCCGCGCCCCTGTTTGACGGAAGCAGATTGCACAGCGAGTAACTCACCATGCTTAGCGTGCTAAGTAAAATCTATGAGGTCCACCATGATTTATGTATCTGATCCGCTCCGTCCATCCATTTTACCATATAATTTTAGGGACTGAGCCCAAAAATTAATCATATAGAATGTTTAAATGGACCACAGCACATGAAACAGTTGAATTGAATGTCTACTATTGAAAAATTCTTAGGGGCCACGGAAGTTTTGGATCAAGCTTATATTTGTTCTTCTCTTCATCCTTGTCTATAGAATGTTATGAACAGATTTGATGACAAATAAAGATCACTGTGGGGGCCTAGCAAGATTTCAATGGTTGAAATCACTATTCCCACTGTTTCATGTGATATGATCAACTTGAGACTTGGATTTGGTTCAATTTTAGGCTCAATCTCTTAAGTGATATGGAAAAACAGATGGACGGGGTGGATTTCTCAAAAAATCCCATGGTAGGCCCCACCTAGGTTTCCATAGCAGTACTTCATGTTAAAGGCTTTTGCATGAAATACACGGAGTGGTATTTTAATAACCGGTTTCATCAGTTTTGTTTCTCCACTCATCCTATAAAATCTCACCATTGGTTTGGAATTTTCAACATCCGACCACTATTGTGTTGCCAGCACTCGACCTCATAGAAAGGTACCATGCAGTCGAGGGCATATTACATTTTCCCATATATATATATAGGAAAATAGTACTATAAGGTCGAGCACATAGAACCATAACATACAGTTGAGTCATGTCTTAGTGTGAGCCGTTGGATGATAAATTTTCAAAATATATAGTGGAGATGCCATCCCGAAAAAAAAAAAGAGGCCAAAATCGGATAAATCGGAGTTATACAATCTTGGGGTGTGCTGCCGTCACCAATTGTGTGGGGTCCTCCATGATATATGTGTTATATCCATACCGTCTATCCATTTTGAGATATCATTTTAAGGCGCTACTGTAAAACTCAGGAGGATCCAAGCCTCAAGTAGACCACAACACATAAAGTGGGGACAATGATGCCCACTCTTAAAACCTTTCTAAGGCCCATCATAATGTTTATTTTACATCCAACCAGTCCATAATGTCACACAGAACTGGATGAAGGGACCAAACAAATATCATCTTGATTCAAAACTTTTGTGGCCCCAAGAAGTTTTCAATGGTAGGCGTTCAATCCCTACTACTTTCTATGTTATGGTCCCCTTGAGCTTTTGATCTACTTAATTTTTGTGCTAATGTCCTTAAATGATTTTTTCAAATGGATGGACGGTGTAGATATAATACTCATATCATGGTGGGGCCACAAAACTTAGCGACGACAACACGGTCAGTGGCCTGTGGCAACACTAGCCTTTCCGCTTCCCACGCGGAAAGTGACGCGGATTAGATACTGACAGGTTGATTAGCGAGTCGGCTACTGAAGTGACGTCACCAAGTTACGTGAGTTCCACTATGATGTATGTGTTATATCCATACCGTCCATCCATTTTTAGATATCATTTTAGGGCATGGGCCAAAGAATGAGGCAATTAAAAATCTGTAGTGGACCCCACCACAGAAAGCAATGGGGAGAGTGATTCCCACCGTTGAAACTATCCTAAAGCCCACCATAATGTTTATTTGAAATCCAACCTGTTCAAAAGTTTTTTTTTTTTTTTTAAGACATGAAATAAGAGAAAACACAAATATTAGCTTGATCTAAAACTTATGTGGCCTTTAGAAGTTTTTAATGGTGGGCGTCACTATCCCACTATTTTCTGTGCTAGGATCCACTAGAGCTTTGGATTTAACTCGTTCTTTGGATGTTGCCCTAAAATGATCTCTCCAGATGGATGGAAGGTGTGGATACAAAACATACATCATGGTGGGGCCCATGGAGCTTGGTGACATCACTTCAGTAGCTAGTCTCACTACTCAACCTGTCAGTAGCTAATCCGCGCCCTGCGGAAGGGAGCAAATTAGGTGCGGCCTTCGCCTAACCTAGGACAGTGGGTCCCTCATCGTGGGGCCCAACTTGATCTAAATATTATGTACCCACATGGCCCATCTATTTTGGAAGACAATTTTGGGTCCTAATTCCAAAAATAAAGAAGATTCAATTCTAAGGTAAACCATACTATCGGAAACAGTGGTGATTGAATAATCACCTCGCAGACAGCTTGTCCTCTAGATTGTGTGGGATGGAATTTTTATCTACACAAATAGGTGGGCCCATTATAATGTTTATGTGAAATCCACCACGTTCATTCATTTTTTCTAGTCATGTTAGGACATGGGAAAAATAATGAGGTATATTTATAATTCAACTTGGCCACACAACAAGAAAATGTGAGTAGTTAAATGCCTACTGTTGAAACCTTCCCAAGGTCTACCATTATTCTTTTATGCCATCTATAGTCATTCTTACTGGGATGAACTGAGATACAAAAATATTAGCTCAATCCAAAATTTATGTAACCCACCAATGTTCACCAACAAACATCCATTCCTCACTATTTCCTATCGTGAAGCCTACGTGATTTTTGGATATGCCTTTTTTGTCTCATGCCCTAACGTGAAATAAAAAAACAGATGGATAGTTTGGATTTCTCACAACATGAGGGTGGGCCCTAACTAACTTTATATCACATTAAGCTTTCCGGAGACATTGTCGCATCTACCTGCACATTTTGAATGTTTATCATCCAATGGCTCATACTAAGAGACGACTCAACCATATGTTATGATTCTATGCACTCAACCTTATAGTACCATTTCCCATATATATATGGTTCTTGAGGCGTATAGACCTCAAGTTTCAGCCTGCAATTTCATTCCCTGCAAAGAAACCTTAGGGCTCGTTTGGCCAGTCGGATTGGAAGGGATTGGATGGAATTGGGAGGGATTGGAAGTTAAATCCCAGGATTGGGCGGGCGTGCCAATTAGAGTCGGTGATCTGATCCCAATCCCATGGGTCTTAAGACAATCCACTGACAACACCATCATTACCTTTAAATCCCATCCAATCCACCCTAATCCATTCAAATTTTCCTGGGACGTGTTTTGGTTCTGGTTCGAGGGATTGGAAGGAATGGGAAGGTTTAATCCTCGGATTGGCCGGGCGGGCCAAACAGAGTGGATATAGCAATCTCATGATCTCAGGACAATCCACTGACAACACCATCATTACCTAGAAATCCATGCCATCCACCCTAATGCCATTCCATCCCTTCCAATCTACCCGGCCAAACGGGCCCTTAATAGTGAAATTAGACCCAGGATTATACGGGAGGAGCCGTAAGGACCAAAATACCCCCTCTTCTACGGCTGCTTACCCTAACAGTCAAAGGGTATTTTGGTAAAAATAGCAGCTGCCGAACAGTAAAAAGTCGCTTTTTGCGAAATAAGTTTTCGACCAGCGAAAATTATAAAGGCAACGGACTCATCCGTTCGTCTAATTATTTCATCTATATATATATATACACACACACACACACTGATGATTCTAACAACAAAACTAGATTTCCCAAGCCCCATTCACACACTGTGCATGCGTTATCTAATCCATCCATCAAGTGGGCTGATCCATGTACTGTTCTTATTTGATCTAAACCCAACTTAAAACCAAGATCCAACGACCCAATGGGTGGCCGAGAATCCAGGTCTAGGTCTTCAAGAATTAGGCTTGTACCCGAAATGATCTGGACCGGTTAGGCCATATACGGGTGCTATTGGACCTGACCAGTTTATAGCCCTACCATGAAAGGATGAGATAGCTCAGTTCGATGAGGACGCAAAAAAGATTGAAATTCTCTCAATAAAACATTTCTTTTTATTTTATTTTATCATTGGTGTCCGAAATAATGATTTTTTTTAAAATAGATTCTCATAATTTATAATATGGTTGAATACACACCTTCGATTGGATAGTATCCCTTCTGATGGAGCATTGGAATGCTTGAAATGGTAACATAGCTCGTAGCATTGCAAGTCACTAAGACGATCCGTGGAACCTTCAAAGAATCTGTAATGGACTGAGTGAAGGACAGCACATCATCGGTGATGACACATGTGATTGGGCCACGCCGGTTGTCTGATAGCATACGAGCCAGGACGGCTCGAAACGGGGCAGCGCAGTTTACGTTGATGATGGAAAGTATATCCATGGGATGCAGACCATCTGATAAGCCGTCAGGTATGATCTCAAAATGAAAGTTGGAGAAATTGGATGGATTGGGAGAGTTGAATTGTGTGTGAACTATGGTGATTGAGAATCCTTTGGAGTGTAGGAGTGTGGCCAGTTGAAGCATGGGATTGAGGTGGCCTTGGAATGGGCATGGGAAGAGCAGTAAGTGATGGGCTTGTGGAAGTTGATTCTCTCCTACTCTTGCCATTGAGCTGAGATAGATGCTTTTGGTTTAGGATTTGGGGGACGCGTTTGCTATGACCAGATATTGCAATCCACATCCTTGAAAAGTCGACAGAATTATTTGCTCCAAGCTTTTGGTTTATTACAGAATGCTGTCCCGTAGCACCATAAGTTACCATAGCATGGGGCAGAAGTGTGGCCCACCGGATTTATTCGTAACATCTGAACTGTCCATCAGATGAGTGACCTCACATTACACCTAGGTCACAGCAAGAATCAAGGGTAGGTATCGCTTCCCACCTTGTTACCTGTGCCATGGCCAACCAGAGATTTTGATCAAGCTGATTTTCAGGCCCTCAAGGTGACACGAGGGAACGCATCCAATGAACGGTTTGAATGTGATACATGCACCACATGGGCCTCACGAACTGCCCGGAGGGTTCCATTAAAAGGGACGCGGATTGCGTCCTACCCCTACCAGGACGGTAATCCGTCAGGGCAGGGCTCTGTGGGGCCACCATGATGTAAGTGTTTTAACCACTCTGTTCAAAGCTTTTTTCAGATAATTCTAATGTGTGAGCTAAAAAATGAGGCAGGTCCAAGGCGGTGGACCACAAAGTTGGGATTAAACGTCCACCATTAAAAACTTCCTAGGAGCCGGAGAAGTTTCGGATCAAGCTGAGGTTGTATGGTCAAAAAACATCATGTTGGCCATCAGAAAGATTTCAATGGTGGTCATTATCAGTGCAGGTTCGTTGGTGTCGTCTACTTAAGCCTTTGACTTGCCTCATTTTTTAGTACAATATTAAAATTATCTGAAAAAATCGTTGAACGGCGGGTCCCACAGAGCCCTGTCCTGACGGATTACCGTCCGGGCGGGGTTAGGACGCAATCCGTGTCATATCAAGAGGGGAACGGATTGGCTACTCCCCCTGACACCAGCCAATGGCTGGTGGTCGGTGCTATGTGGGCCACACCATGATGTATGTGTTTCATCCAGTCCATCCATCTGTTTTTAAATATCATTTTACAGTATATGTACAAAAATGAGATATATCCGAATCTCTACTGGACCACATTATAGGAAACAGTGTTGAATGAGGGTCGACCATTAAAAATATTTTGGGGGCCATAAAAGTTTTGGATCAAGCTGATATTTGTTTTTTCTCTTCATCTGGGCCTGTATGACCTAATCAACAGATTGGATGTCAAATAAAAAGTATATTGGGCCATAGGAGTATTTTAATGGTTGATATCCAATCACTATGTTTTCATATGGTGTGGTTCACCTGAGATTTATATCCCTCTAATTTTTGGGATCAAGCAATAAAATGATCTGTAAAAATGGATGAACGGAATGGATGAAAAACATACATCATAGTGTGGCCCACAGAGCACCGACCACCAGCCACGGAGCTGGTGTCAGGGGGAGTAGCCAATCCGTTTCCTATCAAGAGCGCACCTCTGTAAGGGCGGATTAGGTGAGACCCAGGATCCACCCGGGTGGGTGGGACCTCTGACCGCAGGGCTCAAGGTGATGTATTTTTCTTAAATCCATACTGTCCAACCATTTTCAAAGCTCATTTTACAGCATGACCTCAGAAATGAAGCATGCCGAAATCTGAGTTGGTCCACACCGCCGGAAACAGTCGTGATTAAATCCCCACCATTAAAAAATTCACGGAGTCTACCGAAATATTTATTTGCCATCCAACCTATTGATAAGGTCACAGAGACCTATGTGAAGACACCACACGAGTACAATCTTCATCCAAAGTTTTTATGGCCCACAGGAAGTTTTTAATGGGTTGCTAATTAACTTGAAGATCATGCCCTAAAATGATATTTCAATACGGATGGATAGAGTGGATGTAGTCACATACATCATGGGCCCACAGTCAGGGTCCCACTGTGGGACTCACATTGATATATGTGTCTTAAATCTATACGGTCCATTCCAACCTTATCAAGGATGGACGTAACTTTTATATAAAGAATTATACACGCCCCATTTCTATTTAGATTTTTACAGATACCTCCCTTCTTTCCAAGAGTTTCTTGGAGATTACAAGGTGCATTGATAGTATGAAATACCATCTATTAGCATCGTTATCTCCAAGCAATTGACTGTTTTACCACCTTCTCATGATCAGATTAGGAAGTAGTTTGATTATTAAATGATAAAAAACATTCGGCTAAACCACTCTCTACTATGAAAATGCGACACCCTTAATTCGACTAAGCATTTGGCTGACTCCACGTGACTTTGGAGGTTTTTGGCCAGTTCTCAGTTGTTTTATTTGATGCAGCCCACCTACTTATTAGGTGGGGAGTGGATTTGGTGAGACCCCGATCCATCGAGGTGGGTGGGACTTTAACAGTGATCTATCCGTTTTAAATCCACACTGTTCATCCATTTTCAAAGCTTATTTTAGGGCATGATCCCCAAATGAAGCATGCCTAAATCTTAGGTGGACCACACCACATCAAATAGTAGTGATTGAATCCACACCATTAAAAACTTCATAGAGTCCACCAAAATGTTAATTTTCCATCCAACCAATTGATAAGGTCACAAAGACCACACGAATATCATCTTGATCCAAAGATTTTGTGGCCTTCAAGAAGCTTTTAATGATTGATTACTATTGTTTCCTAATACCATGGTCCATCTGAGATATGGATCTATTTCATCTTTTGGATCGTCTTCTAAAATGAGTTTTCAATACAGATGGACCGAGTGGATGTAGTCACATACATCAAGGTACGCCCGACCATAAGGTCTCCCACGCATATGGGTGTATTAGGTTAGTCTCATTTTTATAGTTGTCCATTTTTTTAGCTGTGGAACGGAAGTTAGATGAGATGTATACACGACAGTGCTCTTCACATGTTTCGAACCAAGCTTTTGAAAGGGTTTTTTTTAATGAAGGATCTTATAGCATGGGTAGGTACGTGCAATAACTCATAGTAGAAGCGGGTAAGTATAATTTTTAGGTAAGTAAGGGGACGCCTCTGCAATATATAGAAATGAGCAAGGCTAACCGGCCACCTGGGTCATAAATTCATTACACAACTCGCGCATGAATATCAATCAACTCATCAAGCGTTCATGGCATCTGCTCCATTAAAAAGGTTTACTCGACTATGAAGATAGTAAAAAACAGGGCCATCCAATCATCTTATTTACGTACGTGTACTTTGTATGGATAGGTGGTTGTCAATTTCTCTCTGTGGTGTAACCCATCAAACGTGTCTTTTAGTCTCTTTTTTTTTTAAAAAAGGAAATAATATTCCAGGTGGTCCTGATGGTACCGGTCGGACCGTTTGGATTCTGGCATTCTGCGCAGATATAACAGCTTGTAATTAAAAGTTTGGTTCGACTGGACATTGTTCACCTTGTCGTGTGGTTTATTCGTGACAGCGGGAAAATTTTGGGTCTTATTTATTTTCTTATGTCACTCCTGACGTCGAAGGCTCCACCGACATAATCTTTTTAAAAAGGAATCCGGATCCTGTTCTTAAGTCACTCCTGACGCCAAAGGCTCCCCTGACATAATCTTTTTTAAAAGGTGTCCGGATCATCTGCTCGTCAAAACCACTACTCTTCTGCTTTTTTGTAGGACTTTTCTATCCGCCTTACCGTACGGTGATCGGTCTATCCCTATCAGGAACGCATTATCCAATACATAATCAAACGGGCCAATTATATTGCAACAGCCGTAGTTTTACTGCTTTACACAAGCAAAGGATCCGTATTCATTACTGCAGTAATTCCAGGTAAATGAGCAATAATCATTTACCTTTGTATTTCCGGTTGATTTTCCAACGTAATGTTTACAGCCACCTGTCGTTTATAACCCTACTTACTTCACCAGAGGAAAAGAAAAAAGTTAAATCGTGGGGCCCTCTATGATGTGTGTCTCTTATCCACACCGTCCATCCCTTTAGACATCTCATTTTAGGGCATGATCAGAAAAATTGGGACAGATTCAAAGCTCAAGTTGACCGCATCACAGGAAACAATGAGAATTGAACTCCTATCATTGAAAGCTTCCTGAGGACCCTAGGAGTTTTGGATCAAGCTGATATTTTTGTTTCCCCTTTATTCACGAGTTTTGGATCAAGCTGATATTTTTGTTTCCCCTTTATTCACGACTGTGTGATCTTATGAGCAGGTTGGATGACAAATAAACATCAATGTAGGCCCTAGGGAGAAAACTTTCAACCATTGATGTCTTTAAGATCATTGTTCCCTAAGGTGTAGCCTTATTGAGCTTCGGATTTGCTTCATTTCAAAGTACGCGCTTAAAATCTTCTGTTAAAAAGGATGGATGGTGTGGATAAGTCACATATATCATGACGGGGCCCACATATATAAATAAGTAATAACATGGTTAACATGAACCGAATTTCAAAAGCCTGTATGTGGAGTAAGTCATAATTACTTATTTACCCAGGAAATTAGAAATCAAACAGCCCCTGAAAAGAGGTATGGCATCCTTACACCGAAGCAGATTGGCGGGTGTACCACACACCAGCTATATATAAATGCTGCTGATGGTAAGCGTACCAACGGTTCAAAGGAGATCAAAGTTAGCTAGCTCCACGGTAATATATTTATTATATATACATTCTTAGTCTATTTTTAGAGACCATTTTGAAACATTACCTAAAAAATGAATCATATCCAAAGATCAATTGGACCACAACACAAATAACAGCGGAGATAATGATTTTTATTGTTAAACAATTCGTAAGCCCCACCATAACATTTAATTTTCATATAATCTGTTCATAGGATCACAAAGACCTCAATAAAGATGAAAAGCAAATTTCATATTGGTCCAAAACTTCCGTGACCCCAAAAAGGGTTTCAATGGTAGATGTTCAACCCCCAACTGCTTTTTGCAGTGTGGTCCACTTGATAGTTAGATCTGTCTTATTTTTCATCTCAAGCCTTAAGACGATCTCGCCAAATGAATGGACAGTTTGGATATAACACATACCTTATAATCAAACCCATAAAACTTGCTAACATAAAAACAGCAAGTATATAGTTGGTGTGAGGTACACCCGCCAATCTGCTTCCTCTTTACACATAACCCCTGCATGCCGAAGCGGATTGGCTAGTGTACCACACACTGCTATATAAATGTTGTAGGTATGTGTCATGCATAGATAAGCATTGATGCTCCTTGAGCTCCGAGGTATACAAACGGTTTAAAGGAGATCAAAGTTAAATGGCCCCACAATGATGTATTTATTATGCATACACCATTTATTTATTTTTAGAGATCAATTTAGAGCATTATTCAAAAAATGAATTATATCCAAAGATCAACTGGACCACACCACAAATAGCAGTAGAGATAGTGATTTTTATCGTTAAACACTTCGTAGGGCCCACCATAATGTTTTTTTTCCATTCAATCTGTTCATAAGGTCACAAAGACTTGAATGAAGAGGAAAACCAAATTTCATATTGATCCAAAACTTCTATGACCCCAAAAAGGGTTTCAATGGTAGACGTGCAATCCCCCACTGCTTTTTACAGTGTGGTCAACTTGACAGTTACATCTGTCTTATTTTTCGTCTCAAGCCTTAAGACAATCTTATCAAATGGATGGATGGTTTGAAAATAACACAAACCTCATAATTAGACCCACAGAACTTGCTGACATAAATACAGCAGGTATATATCGGGTGTGACGTACACCAGCCAATCCGCTTCTTCCTTACACATAACCCCTGCATGCGGAAGTAGATTGGCTAGTGTACCACACACCACTATATAGCTGCCGTAGGTACATGCCTTGCGAAGACGAGCACTACCCTCCTCGAGCTCTGAGTCGTACGAACAGTTCAAAGGAGATCAAAGTTACATAGCCCTATAGTGATGTATTTATTATATTTACACCGTTCATTTATTTTTAAAGCGTATTTTAAAGCATTAACCAAAAAATGAATCATATCCCAGGATTATCTAGACCACACCAAAAATAGCATCAGAGAAAATGATTTTTACCGTTAAACAATTCGTAGGGCCCACCATAACATTGGTTTTCCATCCAATCTGTTCATGATGGAAAATAAACGTGATGATGGACCCTACGAAATTTTTAATGGTGAAAATCAGTATCTCCATTGCTATTTATTGTGTGGTCCATTTGATCATTGGGATATAATTCATTCTGTGGATACTATAAAGATCTCAAAAAATGGATTAATACATCATTATGGGGCATGTAACTTTGATCTCCTTTGTGGGGCCATGTACAACCTAGAGCTTGAGGAGTGTGCACTCATCTTTGCGGAAGCGGATTGGTTGGCATAGCACACACCAGCTGTATAGCTGGTGTAAATACGTGTCGCACGAAGACGAGCGCCGACGCTGCTCCTCGAGCTCCGTGTAGTACGAGAGGTTCAAAGGAGATCAAAGTTACATGGCCCCACAAAGATGTATTTATTATATCCACACCGCTCATCCAATTTTAGAGATCATTTTAGAGCATCAGAAGAAAAATGAATCATATCCAAAGTTCAAATGGACCACACCAAAAATAGCAGAGAGGATAATGATTTTCACTGTTAAAAAATTCGCAGGGTCCACCATAACATTTATTTTCCATCCAATCTGTTAATAAGGTCAAAAATACATGGATCAAGAGGAGACAAATTTCATATTGATCCAATACTTCTGTGGCTCCCAAAAGGGTTTCAATGGTAAGCGTTTAATCTCCCACTACTTTTTGCAGTTTGGTCCACTTGATCTTTTAGATTTGTATTATTTTTTGGTTCAACCCTTAAGATGAGATCGCCAAATGGATGGACGGTTTGGATATAACACATACCTCATGATGGGACCCATAGAATTTGCTGACGTTAATACAACCTCTCTAGAGCTGGTGTGTAGTACCCCAGCTAATCCACTTCCCCTCTACGGACGACATGTACCTACGCTAAATGTTTAGCCGGTGTGTGGTACACCAGCCAATCCGCTTCTGTAGGCATCCACTGAAATTTGGTGGGATAGAATTGGTCCAGCGCAATGATTATTTACGGTCAAGATTGCTATTAAATTTCCTGTTGAGCAACTGCTGCAGCGAAAATCCGCCATTCTAAAAAGTACACCTTGTACGTCATAACTGACTCTTTTAGTGCTGTGATTACGTCAACAACTATTGTAGACCCAAGGTAATGTATGTCTTATATCTGTACCATTTATTCACCTCACAGTGTTAACCCAAAAATACATGGATTCAAAGTTTACATGTATCACATCGTGGAAAGCAGTGAGACAATGAGACTCACCATTGAAACCTTCCTAAGTCTCATCATTATGTTTATATGCCATCCAAGTATGTTCATAAGGTTATGCAGACTTGGATGGAGGGAAAACACAAATATCAACTTGATCAAAAACTTCTATAGCTGCGTTAAGGAGTTTTGACTGGTTAGTCTTCAATCCACATTAATTTCTATGGTGTGGTCCACTTGAGCTTTGGATCTACCTGATTTTTGCTATCATGCCCCGATATAATCTTGAAAAATGAATTGATGGTGTAGATATAGCCTATATATCATGGTCAAACCCGCCAATCTTACTAACAACAACACTGCCTTCAGCTACATTTCACGTGAATTTGGGATGTTTCTCACTGCTGATTTATAAAAACTACGGAAATCCCACGTGTCATTAATCCCATCTAATACTATGCACCAAATGCTCTCTTATATATGGGTCGTATAATCTGAAATTGCACCAATCCAGTGCAAAAAATTATATTGGTCACCATCATATGAACAATTTAAGCAGAAAAGAAAACCATTGACAATGAACAGATGATGATTAGATTTAAGGGTCATCCGTGTAAATAGTCAACCAGGCCTCATCTATAGTGGGACCCATGATTTGGACCCTTTGGATTGATAGACATGACTGTGGGCCAGGTCCCATGTACCTGGGGCACCCTGATTTTGACCCTTTAGATTGATGTGCATGAATGCCGTAAGATAGCTTGTCTTGTTTGCTTTAATGACCATAGATTTAGGAGGATTGGAGAATTGGCTTCTACCGATGGGTAATGTTACACGGATAATGCTTTTAATCGTATTGTTATATCATTGAACTAAAAGTTACATATGTACCATCGGGCCTGCCAAAAGTAGTGTTTGGCTCAAATTCGATTGTGTGTGCATGTGTTGT
Organism: Magnolia sinica; assembly: GCF_029962835.1. Classification (NCBI taxonomy): domain Eukaryota; kingdom Viridiplantae; phylum Streptophyta; class Magnoliopsida; order Magnoliales; family Magnoliaceae; genus Magnolia; species Magnolia sinica. The sequence continues at coordinate 5,875,529 of NC_080580.1, forward strand.
GTTGATCATGGCAAAGACAGATGCGACTCGTTTTGAATCGAATCCCTTTGACCTTAGGCATTGAGATTGATCATGAGAATGAGAAACTCGAGGGTTGACTGTCTATTTAGGGCCTGTTTGGGCGGTGGGATTAGAAGGGATTGGGTGGGATGGGATTCATCTGGTTCTGTGCCAGTACCACTCCATGTTGGGAAGAGTGGAAAAGCTTGGAATTACATTAAGAGCCTGTTTGTTTTCAAGGCAATTGGAAAGTACCTTTGCAAAAGTTCATTATTACCTTTTCCAGTGTTTGGATTTTCAAATGCAATTCTACCTCAAAATTGGTCTAAAAAAGTTGACTTGCATTTGTGGACCCCATTGTGATGTGTATGACATATCCACACCGTCCATCTATTTTATTAGAAGATTTTAGGGCTAAGTCTAAAATTGGTAAGGGATAAACACAAATATCAGCTTCAGCCAAAACATCTAAGCGCCACAAAATTATTTTTATACGGCAAACATTAAATTTCCACGGTTTCCTGTGGTGTGGTCCACTAGAGCTTTAGATCTACCTCATTTTTGAGGTCATGGCCTAAATGAGGCTGACATACAGGATGAACGGCGTTGATACGTCATGTACATCACAGTGGGCCCTATATTCCTTTCACAGCCATCTTCGATTTTAACGCCAAAAGGCTACACCGTCGAATCAGTGCATGGGAAACGAGGGTCAATTCGCTGGTAAGTAATTATTACTTATTTCCCAGCTAACTCCCATTTACTTCACGAATCAAACAGGCCCTAAATAGAATTGCATCGGGTCTTGTGCCAATTTTACTCTCAATGTTAGCAAGTTGTGTAGGTCCCACTATAATGTGTGGGCTATATCTACACCGTCCACCCATTTATCGAGATTATTTTAGAGCATGGGCAAAAAAACTAGGTATATCTAAATCTCAATTGGACCCCCCCATAGAAAGCAATGAGGATTGAATACTTACCATTGAAAACTTCTTTGAGGCCGCAGAAGTTATGGATCTACCTCATTTTTAGGCCCATGCTATAAAATGAGGTTACAAAACAAATGAGCGGCTTAGATATAACATATGTGTGTTATTATCAATAATTTCAGATGATGGTGGGTATATATATTCAATGTACCACTGTATTATCAACAAAGCTGGGCATTAATCTCATCCATGGCAACAGGGTACAATCCCTGCCATGGGTAATAATTATGTTTTTTGAATCCCATCCCACCTCCTCCCTTCTAATCCCACCGCACAAACAGGCCCCCAGTGACTGGTCTATCCAGACCAAGCGGTCTATGGAGGGAAGGGTTTATCCCTTTATGGGTTTGTATTTTTTACCTTCCCGTCAAAATGTTCGCTGCCTAATAGAGACTAAGCTTCATAGTAGGACAATCTTCTAGTAGAGGATGGAGATCATCTTAATGGAGGATGGTGATCATCATGTGGAGGATGGTGTGGTGTCAAGTCCAAAGTGGTGTATTAGCTATTTGTTCTTAACTAGGATGAAAGCTACACGAGTAGGTTAGATAGTTAGTAATAACAAACTACTTTCATTGTAGTCTGCATTGTAGCGCAGACGGAAGGGTCCTAAAATCTATATTAATCTTTTTTATTGTCCAATGTGGTAGTATAGATGGAAGGGAATTACACTAAAAGAAATGTGATCTTGCTTGTGGTCTAGCGTTATAATGCAGATGGAAGGGAATTACACTAAGGCTCAACTATCGCAGTTCAGTGTGTAAGCGTAAACGTAAGGGACGTGTCTGGTCCATGGAATTAAATGGTATTGAATTGTATTAGATGAGATTAACACCATTATTACACAATGATTGCAGGTATGAAAATACCATGGTATTATGGCCATTCAATCCCATGTTTGGGATAAAATTCTTACTACAAGGAAAACACTGGATTAAGCAAAATCATATTTGGTGGCCATGAAATTGTAATCAACGAACTAAATTCACAACCGATGTCAATCACTTTCACACATATATAACCAGAATATCACGTGAAAATGGTGTATATGGATGGACGACATTGATAAACACATGTATCAATATGGGGCCCACATGTATAGTGGATTTCAAAATTCACAAAAATCCCGCAATGGACCAAATGCAATTCTCTCTCCTAATCCCATCTCTCTCTCTCTCTCTCTCTCTCTCTCTCTCTCTCTCTCTCTCTCTCTCTCTCTCTATATATATATATATATATATATATATATATATATATATATATATAGTTTAACTCCTCATCACTCTTTAGCATGGATTTGTAATCTCGAGTCTAGTGAAATTCCTCTCCTTCTAAAATACTACACAGGGCTGCAATAGTTGAGTCTTAAGGGGCGTTTTGCGCCCCTTAAGACTGCAATAGCTGAGTCTTAAGTGTGCATGAGGGACTGAGAAAAGCCAACCTAGCACTGAATTCGGTTGTGTTGGGAGAAGCCCCGGAGTTCTTTAATCCTTCTCATTTTTAAAGAATTTCTCGACCGTTATCGAAGAATCAGTTATATAACTATTTTACTACTTTCTTTGTTACAAATGATTACTGGAGTAGTTACTGAAGTGATTAGGCCACCAAGTAATTGTGGTTACTTGTGTTTTGTCACCAGTGAGTGGTAGTTACCGTCGTCCCTACCATTATTTTAAGGGAGATTGACCATACTCGCCTCGAAGTTTGGGCAAATTACCTAGAAAGCTACGTCATTCCATATATTATAAGAACGGCCTTCTGACGTGCTTTCGAAAATTACTTGGACCAAAATACCCTTGTCCTTGTTTCAGTAGTTGTATGGTTTTCCAGGGAAGAAGAAGTTACGTCGTATTTAATGCCAAGAAAGTGATATGTACGGTACCCTTTTTTTGTGCGTGGGCAAGGACCAAGCTCGTGGGGCCCACATTGATGTATGTGTATAATCCATGCCACCCATCCTTTTTGCCGTGTCATTTTAACGGCTTAGGTCTAGATATCAACCTGATCCAGAGCTCGTGTGGGCCACATAATAGAAAATATCGGTGACTACTGAAACTTTCTTGAAACTTTTTAGGCTCACTGTGATGTTTGTTAGAAGTGGACACTACCTAAGTCAGGACTTTTTTGGGTCCACGCGGAGCAGGCCGACAAGGTGGACGGAATGAATCACCCCATTGTGGGCCTTAAGCTATGGAACCAATGGTTTGGTAGAAAAGGACGTGAACACGTTCAAAACTGCAATCCATATAACATGACAACTAATACCTATGCAAACCACGACCCAAATGGGCCCACACTGATGTATGCGTATAATCCATTCCACCCATCCTTTTTGTCGTGTTGTAGTAGGGCTGGGGCCCAAATATCAGCCCGATCCATTGCTTTTATGTCCCACAAAATAGAAAATAATGGTGACTGTTGAAAGTTTTCAGGCTCATTATGATGTTTGTTAGAAGTAGACATTGCCAAGTTAAGACTTTTTTGGCCCATGCCGAGCTGGCCGATAAGGTGGATGGATCGGATCACCCCATTGTGGGCCTTAAGCCATGGTACTAATGGTTTGGTAGAAAAGGAATTGAATACGTTGAAAACCATGATCCATACAACATGACAACCACAACCCATATAACATGACAACTACGACCCCATACAAACCACGACCTAAATGAGCCGCAGTTGTATGGATCGTGGTTGTCATGTTATATGGGTCTTAGTTGTCCTGTTATATGGGTCTCAGTTGTATGGATCGCAGTTGTCCTATTATATGGGTCGTAGTTATCCTATTATATGGGTTGTGGTCGCAGTTGTCCTGTTTTATGGGTCTTAGTTGTCCTGTTATATAGGTCTCAGTTGTATGGATTGCAATTGTCCTGTTTTAATATGGGCTATGGTTATCCTGTTATACGGGTTGCGGTTGCAGTTGTCCTGTTATATGGGTCTCAGTTGTATGGATCGCAGTTGTCCTGCTATATGGGTCGCAGTTATCTTGTTATATGGGTCGCGGTTACAGTTGTCCTATTATATGGGTCTTAGTTGTCCTATTATATGGGTCTTAGTTGTATGGATCGCAGTTGTCCTGTTATATGGGTCGCAGTTATCCTGTTATATGGGTTGCGGTCGTAGTTGTCTTGTTATATGGGTCTTAGTTGTCTTGTTATATGGGTTTCAGTTGTATGGATCGCAGTTGTCCTGTTATATGGGTCGCAGTTATCCTGTTATATGGGTCGCAGTTATCATGTTATATGGGTCGCAGTCGCAGTTGTCCTGTTATATGGGTCTCAGTTGTATGGATCGTAGTTGTCCTGTTATATAAGTCACATTTATCCTATTATATGGGTCGCAATCGCAGTTGTCCTGTTATTTTGGTCGCAGTTGTCCTGTTATATGGGTCGTGGTTATCATGTTATATATGGCCCACAATGGGGTGATCTGATCCATCCATCATGTCGGCCAGCTTGCCGTGGGCCCAAAAAGTTTTGACTTCGCCCCACATTGATGTATGTGTATAATCCATGCCGCCCATCCTTCTTGCCATGTCATTTTAGGGCTAGGGGCCAAATATCAGCTTGATCCAGTGCTCTTGTGGCCCACATAATAGAAAATAATGGTAATTGTTGAAACATCAATGGATTAGATGTGGGCCCAAGTCAGGACTTTTTGAAAATAATGGTGACTGTTGAAACATTAATAATGGTGACTTGGGCGTTGTCCACTTCTAACAAACATCAATGTGAGCCCAAGTCAGGACTTTTTAAGCCCACGGCAAGCTGGTCAACAAGGTGGATGGATCAGATCACCCCATTGTGGGCTATATATAACATGATAACCACGACCCATGATAACCACGACCTATATAACAGGACAACTGCGACTGCGACTCATATAATAGGATAACTGCGACCCATATAACATGACAACTGCGATCCATACAATTGAGACCCATATAACAGGATAACTAAGACCCAAATAACAGGACAACTACGACCGCGACCCATATAACAGGATAACTGCGACCCATATAACATGACAACTGCGATCTATACAACTAAGACCCATATAATAGGACAACTAAGACCCAAATAACAAGACACGTGCGACCGCGACCCATATAATAGGATAATTGCGACCCATATAACAGGACAACTGCGATCCAAACAACTGAGACTCATATAACAAGACAACTAAAACCCAAATAACAGGACAACTGTGGCCGCGACCCATATAACAGGATAACTACGACCCATATAACAGGACAACTACGATCCATACAATTGAGACCCATATAACAAGACAACTAAGACCCATATAACAGGACAACTGCGACCGCGACCCATATAATAGAATAACTATGACCCATATAATAGGACAACTGCGATCCATACAACTAAGACCCATATAATAGGACAACTAAGACCTATATAATATAAAAAATACGATCTATACAATCGCAGCCCATTTGGGTCGTGGTTTGCATGGGTCGTAATTGTCATGTTATATGGGTCGTGGTTATCATGTTGCATGGATCGTGGTTTTCAACATGTTCAATTCCTTTTCTACCAAACTATTGGTACCATAGCTTAAGGCCCACGATGGGGTGATCCGATCCATCCACCTTCTTAACCAACTCGGCGTGGGCCCAAAAAGTCCTAATTTGGAAAATGTTCACTTCTAAAAAATATCCCAGTGAGTCTAGAAACTTTTAATAGTCACCATTATTTTCTATTTTGTGGGCCATAAAAGCATTGGATCGGATTGATATTTGGGCCATAGCCCTAAAATGACATGACAAAAAGGATGGGTAGAAAGGATTATACACATACATCAGTGTGGGCCCATTTGGGTCGTGGTTTGTATAGGTCGTAGTTGCTATGTTATATGGGTCAAGGTTGTCATGTTGTATGGATCGTTTGAATGTGTTCACGTCCTTTTCTACCAAACCATTGGTACCATAGCTTAAAGCCCATAATGGGGTGATCCATTCCGTCCACCTTGTCGACCGCTCCGCGTGGGTCCAAAAAAGTCCTGACTTGGGTAGTGTCCACTTCTAACAAACATTATAGTGAGCCTGAAAAGTTTTAACAGTGGGTTCCATTGTCACCATTATTTTCTATTATGTGACTCACACAAGCTCTGGATCAAGCTGATATCTGGGCCCTAGCCTTAAAATGACATGACAAAAAGGATGGGCGGCATGGATTACACACATACATCAATGTGGGCCCCACGAGCTTGTTCCTTGCTCGCACGCAAAAAAGGGTTTTGTACACATCACTTTCTTGGCATTAAATATGACGTAACTTCTTCTTTCTTGAAAAACTGTACAACTACTGAAACAAGGATAAAGGCATTTTGGTCTAAGTAATTTTTGAAAGTATGGCAGAAGACCCTTCTTATAATATATTAAATGACCTAGCTTTCTAGGTAATTGGCCTAAACTTCCCTTATTTCGTTTTAGTCTACCATTATTTTAATCATTTTTGTTAGGAAATGTTTCAGGTTGAATTTCGAAAGTGATTTGACCGCCATTTCAAAGGTGATTTGACCGCCACCTATCATTTATAGCACTCCTCGCGGCACCCGATGAAAAAAAAGTTAAATTGTGAGTTCCACCTTGATGTTTTTGTATTATCCACACCGTCCATCCCTTTAGCCAAATCATTTTAGGGCATGAGCCAAAAAAAGATGCAGATCCAAAGATCAAGTGGACCACACTACTGGAAACAATGGAAATTGAACTCCTACCATTGAAGGCTTCTTGAAGACCTTGGAAGTTTTGGATCAAACTAATATTTTTGTTTCCACTTTATCCATGACTATGCGACCTTATTAACGGGTTGGATGACAAATGAACATCACTGTGGGCCCTAGGGAGAAAACAACTTTCAACCATTGACGTTTTAATTATCCCTGTTTCCTAAGGTGTGGTCTATTTGAGCTTTTTAATTTCCTCAGTTTTGGGCTCATGCCTTAAAATATATTTTTTAAAAGGATGGATGGTGTGGATAACTCATATATATCATGGTGGGGCCCACATATTTAAATCTGTAATAAAAACGTTTGTATGGACTGATTTTCGAAACGTATTTCCTGGCAACTTTCAAACAGGTGTAGTAAGCAATAATCTGGTAATTCCGTGTATTTACCGGGGGAAATTAAAAATCAAACAGCCCTTTATTTCATTTGCGTCTACCATTATTTTAATAATTTTTGTTAGGAAACGGCCATCAACTGTTTTCGTAGTTAGTTGTTAGCTTGCCTTCAGCAATTTTAGCCATCGGTCGTGAGTCGTCCGTTGGCCATAAGTTAAAAATTTTAACGGTCGACGACTGAAAAAAATTTCTCTTTATCATACGTAACATATTATTGCAGCCGTAATATCTAACAGGTTTAGATCGGGTGTAAACGGTTCTCCACCATGAAAATTGTTTGCGTCGTGAGTCAGGCTTATGCACTCATTAAGTGGGCCACAACTGTATGTTGAGTTAAACCAGCGGCTGTTCATTTATTGTAATGGCACGTCCGAACTGACGAGTGGGACGGCCTACTTTTGTGCAAGGTGATCCTGATGACTTGAACCCACCATTTTGATGGCTCGGATTACCTGCATACGTTAGAGAAAAGATGGGCCTGCATGATAAGTTCGCATGCAGCAAGCTAGAGAGATACTACCTCTGAAACTCATAATAGCAGTTGCTATATTTTCTTTTTAACCATACAAATCCAGGCTGCAGATTGAAGGGTTATGACCATCCAATCTAGGATATTTGTGGGGCATCCGTGATTGATGAAGTGGCCCACCATTTCAAAGGCCCAAATCACCAATCTACCATCTCACATGTACATAACCCTATACCTCAACTCGAGGGCCTATGATCTAATGAGAAAAAGATGCATTAGAATTTAGAAGGACGATATCAGATCAATCAAAGCATCCAAGGACTGATGGGAAGAGCCTCCTTTCCTAATAGAACGGTCTACGTTCTCCTTCAGATCCTTGATCCTTTCCCTTATCTCCTTTCCTTCATGTCCAACCATTAATCTTCTTATTCCCCTCTCTATCTCACCTCTCTCTAGCTCATTCTCCAGTGTCATCCCCACCCTCCAAACATGGCTCACCAGCCTAGCATTGATCCCTTGCTCTACCAAACGTGGCGAACAAAGCATAGGGACCCCCTCACTTATGCTCTCTAACGTAGAATTCCAACCATTATGTGTCCAAAACCCTCCCACTGCTGGGTGGGCCAACACATCTTGTTGTGGGGCCCACTTGACGACTAGGCCCCTATCGCGCGTCTCCTCTTCAAACCCTTCAGGCAGCTTGTCACATTCCGAGACACTGACAGATCCAGGCCTAACCACCCACAAGAAGGGTTGCCCGCTATTGGCCAGGCCCCACGCCATCTCGGCAAGATCGTCTCCATCCATCACACCTGTACTCCCAAAGCTCACGTAGATGACGGATAATGGGGCTTGTTTGGCCAGCCATGCCATGCAGTTATTATCTGGAGTTATCAAGCTGCTGGAATCAGAAGGGCCCACCATGAACTTGTGGAGTGGACCGATCGGGAAGACCGGGATCCGAAGGTCCAGCCGGAGATTGGCCAGTGTGGTCTGTTCAAGGCAGTCTGGAGTGTTGAAAATGAGTCCTGATGAAGCCCTTGTCGCAATGGTCAATGTGACAAACAATTGAAGAGTTGCGTCCAAAGTGGATGCAGTGATGATAGGCAAGTCCTTGATTCTGAGGGGTGGGATTTCAGACACTGGGTCTTCTGATTTTAGATCTGGTAAGACATTGAAATTTATTCATGGTTAGAAGAGTCGTATGAATATCGCCGTGTGGCCCATGGTTTTGTTGATCCAGACCATTGACGCCATAGGCCGTGCTGTACGGATGGACTGTTTCCACCAAAAGTCTTCAAGAGAAGAAGATCCTAGCCATCCAGTTCTTGTAATTCTTTACAGTTCAACGCCATCCATACTTCCTAATCGTCTATTTATCTGTCACTGATAGAAGGGCTAGGATTTTCTCGTCGAGTGGATTTTGGGTTTGTGGATCATCCAAATGAAGAAGAACTGGATGGCTAGGATCTTCTTCTCTGGAAGTGGATTCGGTCAAATGTTTCAAGAATTATGATTTAACCAAATAAAGCCTTTGATTAATTAAAGAACCGTTTACAAATAACCGTCGATGTAAATTTATATGATAGGCTGCCATATTTTATCTACGCTGATCTTCCCATATTTTTTTGTCTATTTGGGAAAAAAAATATCTACGTTGATATTTCAATACGGATGGATAGAGTGGATGTAGTCACATACATCATGGGCCCACAGTCATGGTCCCACTGTGGGACTCACATTGATATATGTGTCTTAAATCTATACGGCCCATTCCAACCTTATCAAGGATGGACGTAACTTTTATATAAAGAATTATACACGCCCCATTTCTATTTAGATTTTTACAGATACCTCCCTTCTTTCCAAGAGTTTCTTGGAGATTACAAGGTGCATTGATAGTATGAAATACCATCTATTAGCATCGTTATCTCCAAGCAATTGACTGTTTTACCACCTTCTCATGATCAGATTAGGAAGTAGTTTGATTATTAAATGAAAAAAAACATTCGGCTAAACCACTCTCTACTATGAAAATGCGACACCCTTAATTCGACTAAGCATTTGGCTGACTCCACGTGACTTTGGAGGTTTTTGGCCAGTTCTCAGTTGTTTTATTTGATGCGGCCCACCTACTTATTAGGTGGGGAGTGGATTTGGTGAGACCCCGATCCATCGAGGTGGGTAGGACTTTAACAGTGATCTATCCGTTTTAAATCCACACTGTTCATCCATTTTCAAAGCTTATTTTAGGGCATGATCCCCAAATGAAGCATGCCTAAATCTTAGGTGGACCACACCACATCAAATAGTAGTGATTGAATCCACACCATTAAAAACTTCATAGAGTCCACCAAAATGTTAATTTTCCATCCAACCAATTGATAAGGTCACAAAGACCACACGAATATCATCTTGATCCAAAGATTTTGTGGCCTTCAAGAAGCTTTTAATGATTGATTACTATTGTTTCCTAATACCATGGTCCATCTGAGATATGGATCTACTTCATCTTTTGGATCGTCTTCTAAAATGAGTTTTCAATACAGATGGACAGAGTGGATGTAGTCACATACATCAAGGTACGCCCGACCATAAGGTCTCCCACGCATATGGGTGTATTAGGTTAGTCTCATTTTTATAGTTGTCCATTTTTTTAGCTGTGGAACGGAAGTTAGATGAGATGTATACACGAAAGTGCTCTTCACATGTTTCGAACCAAGCTTTTGAAAGGGTTCTTTTTAATGAAGGATCTTATAGCATGGGTAGGTACGTGCAATAACTCATACTAGAAGCGGGTAAGTATAATTTTTAGGTAAGTAAGGGGACGCCTCTGCAATATATAGAAATGAGCAAGGCTAACCGGCCACCTGGGTCATAAATTCATTACACAACCCGCGCATGAATATCAATCAACTCATCAAGCGTTCATGGCATCTGCTCCATCAAAAAGGTTTACTCGACTATGAAGATAGTAAAAAACAGGGCCATCCAATCATCTTATTTACGTACGTGTACTTTGTATGGACAGGTGGTTGTCAATTTCTCTCTGTGGTGTAACCCATCAAACGTGTCTTTTAGTCTCTTTTTTCTTAAAAAAAAGGAAATAATATTCCAGGTGGTCCTGATGGTACCGGTCGGACCGTTTGGATTCTGGCATTCTGCGCAGATATAACAGCTTGTAATTAAAAGTTTGGTTCGACCGGACATTGTTCACCTTGTCGTGTGGTTTATTCGTGACATCGGGAAAATTTTGGGTCTTATTTATTTTCTTATGTCACTCCTGACGTCAAAGGCTCCTCCGACATAATCTTTTTAAAAAGGAATCCGGATCCTGTTCTTAAGTCACTCCTGACGCCAAGGGCTCCCCTGACATAATCTTTTTAAAAAGGTGTCCGGATCATCTGCTCGTCAAAACCACTACTCTTCTGCTTTTTTGTGGGACTTTTCATTCCGCCTTACTGTACGGTGATCGGTCTATCCCTATCAGGAACGCATTATCCTATACATAATCATACGGGCCAATTATATTGCAACAACCGTAGTTTCACTGCTTTACACAAGCAAAGGAACCGTATTCATTACTGCAGTAATTTCAGGTAAATGAGCAATAATCATTTACCTTTGTATTTCCGGTTGATTTTCCAACGTAATGTTTGCAGCCACCTGTCGTTTATAACCCTACTTACTTCACCAGAGGAAAAGAAAAAAGTTAAATAATGGGGCCCTCTATGATGTGTGTCTCTTATCCACACCGTCCATCCCTTTAGACATCTCATTTTAGGGCATGAGCCGAAAATTTGGGACAGATTCAAAGCTCAAGTTGACCGCATCACAGGAAACAATGAGAATTGAACTCCTATCATTGAAAGCTTCCTGAGGACCCTAGGAGTTTTGGATCAAGCTGATATTTTTGTTTCCCCTTTATTCACGACTGTGTGATCTTATGAACAGGTTGGATGACAAATAAACATCAATGTACGCCCTAGGGAGAAAACTTTCAACCATTGATGTCTTTAAGACCATTGTTCCCTAAGGTGTGGTCTTATTGAGCTTCGGATTTGCTTCATTTTAGAGCACACGCTTAAAATCTTCTGTTAAAAAGGATGGATGGTGCGGATAAGTCACATATATCATGATGGGGCCCACGTATATAAATAAGTAATAACATGGTTAACATGAACCGAATTTCAAAAGCCTGTATGTGGAGTAAGTCATAATTACTTATTTACCCAGGAAATTAGAAATCAAACAGCCCTTGAAAAGAGGTATGGCATCCTTGCACTGAAGCAGATTAGCGGGTGTACCACACACCAGCTATATATAAATGCTGCTGATGCTAAGCGTACCAACGGTTCAAAGGAGATCAAAGTTAGCTAGCCCCACGGTAATATATTTATTATCTATACATTCTTAGTCTATTTTTAGAGATCACTTTGAAACATTACCTAAAAAATGAATCATATCCAAAGATCAATTGGACCACAACACAAATAACAGCGGAGATAATGATTTTTACTGTTAAACAATTCATAAGCCTCACCATAACATTTAATTTTCATATAATCTGCTCATAAGATCACAAAGACCTCAGTAAAGATGAAAAGCAAATTTCATATTGGTCCAAAACTTCCGTGACCCCAAAAAGGGTTTCAATGGTAGATGTTCAACCCCCAACTGCTTTTTGCAGTGTGGTCTACTTGATAGTTAGATCTGTCTTATTTTTCGTCTCAAGCCTTAAGACGATCTTGCCAAATGAATCGACAGTTTGGATATAACACATACCTCATAATCAAACTCATAAAACTTGCTAACATAAAAACAACAGCTATATAGTTGGTGTGAGGTACACCCGCCAATCCGCTTCCTCTTTACACATAACCCCTGCATGCCGAAGCAGATTGGCTAGTGTACCACACACCGCTATATAAATGTTGTAGGTACGTGTCGTGCAAAGATAAGCATTGATGCTCCTTGAGCCCCGAGGTATACAAACAGTTCAAAGGAGATCAAAGTTAAATGGCCCCACAATGATGTATTTATTATGCATACACTGTTTATTTATTTTTAGAGATCAATTTAGAGCATTATTCAAAAAATGAATTATATCCAAAGATCAACTGGACCACACCACAAATAGCAACAGAGATAGTGATTTTTATCGTTAAACACTTCGTAGGGCCCACCATAATATTTTTTTTTCCATTCAATTTATTCATAAGGTCACAAAGACTTGAATGAAGAGGAAAACCAAATTTCATATTGATCCAAAACTTCTATAACCCCAAAAAGGGTTTCAATGGTAGACGTTCAATCCCCCACTGCTTTTTACAGTGTGGTCAACTTGACAGTTACATCTGTCTTATTTTTCGTCTCAAGCCTTAAGACAATCTTGTCAAATGGATGGATGGTTTGAAAATAACACATACCTCATAATTAGACCCACAGAACTTGCTGACATAAATACAGCAGGTATATATCGGGTGTGACGTACACCAGCCAATCCGCTTCTTCCTTACACATAACCCCTACATGCGGAAGTAGATTGGCTAGTGTACCACACACCACTATATAGCTACCGTAGGTACATGCCTTGCGAAGACAAGCACTACGCTCCTCGAGCTCTGAGTCGTACGAACAGTTCAAAGGAGATCAAAGTTACATAGCCCCATAGTGATGTATTTATTATATTTACACCGTTCATTTATTTTTAAAGCTTATTTTAAAGCATTAACCAAAAAATGAATCATATCCCAAGATTATCTAGACCACACCAAAAATAGCATCAGAGAAAATGATTTTTACCGTTAAACAATTCGTAGGGCCCATCATAACATTGATTTTCCATCCAATCTGTTCATGATGGAAAATAAAGGTGATGATGGACCCAACGAAATTTTTAATGGTGAAAATCAGTATCTCCGTTGTTATTTATTGTGTGGTCCATTTGATCATTGGGATATAATTCATTCTGTGGATACTATAAAGATCTCAAAAAATGGATTAATACATCATTATGGGGCATGTAACTTTGATCTCCTTTGTGGGGCCATGTACAACCTAGAGCTTGAGGAGTGTGCACTCATCTTTGCGGAAGCGGATTGGTTGGCGTAGCACACACCAGCTGTATAGCTGGTGTAAATACGTGTCGCACGAAGACGAGCGCCGACGCTGCTCCTCGAGCTCCATGTAGTACGAGAGGTTCAAAGGAGATCAAAGTTACATGGCCCCACAAAGATGTATTTATTATATCCACACTGTTCATCCAATTTTAGAGATCATTTTAGAGCATCAGAAGAAAAATGAATCATATCCAAAGTTCAAATGGACCACACCAAAAATAGCAGAGAGGATAATGATTTTCACCGTTAAAAAATTCGCAGGGCCTACGATAACATTTATTTTCCATCCAATCTGTTAATAAGGTCAAAAATACATGGATCAAGAGGAGAAACAAATTTCACATTGATCCGATACTTCTGTGGCTCCCAAAAGGGTTTCAATGGTAAGCGTTTAATCTCCCACTACTTTTTGCAGTTTGGTCCACTTGATCTTTAGATTTGTATTATTTTTTGGTTCAACCCTTAAGATGAGATCGCCAAATGGATGGACGGTTTGGATATAACACAAACCTCATGATGGGACCCACAGAATTTGCTGACGTTAATACAACCGCTCAAGAGCTGGTGTGTAGTACCCCAGCTAATCCACTTCCCCTCTACGCACGACATGTACCTACGCTAAATGTTTAGCCGGTGTGTGGTACACCAGCCAATCCGCCTCCGTAGGTATCCACTGAAATTAGGTGGGATAGAATTGGTCCAGTGCAATGATTATTTACGGTCAAGATTGCTATTAAATTTCCTGTTGAGCAACTGCTGCAGCGAAAATCCGTCATTCTAAAAAGTACACCTTGTACGTCATAACTGACTCTTTTAGTGCTGTGATTACGTCAACAACTATTGTAGACCCAAGGTAATGTATGTCTTATATCTGTACCATTTATTCACCTCACAGCGTTAACCCAAAAATACATAGATTCAAAGTTTACATGGATCACATCATGGAAAGCAGTGGAGACAATGAAACCACCATTGAAACCTTCCTAAGTCTCATCGATATGTTTATATGCCATCCGAGTATGTTCATAAGGTTATGCTGACTTGGATAGAGGGAAAACACAAATATCAACTTGATCAAAAACTTCTATAGCTGCGTTAAGGAGTTTTGACTGGTTAGTCTTCAATCCACATTAATTTCTATGGTGTGGTCCACTTGAGCTTTGGATCTACCTGATTTTTGCTATCATGCCTGATATAATCTTGAAAAATGAATTGATGGTGTGGATATAGCCCATATATCATGGTCAAACCCACCAATCTTACTGACAACAACACTGCCTTCTGCTACATTTCACGTGAAGTTGGGATGTTTCTCGCTACTGATTTATAAAAACTACGGAAATCCCACGTGCCATTAATCCCATCTAATACTATGCACCAAATGCTCCCTTATATATGGGTCGTATAATCTGAAATTGCACCAATCCAGTGCAAAAAATTATATTGGTCACCATCATATGAACAATTTAAGCAGAAAAGAAAACTATTGACAATGAACAGATGATGATTAGATTTAAGGGTCATCCATATAAATAGTCAACCAGGCCCCATCTATAGTGGGACCCATGATTTGGACCCTTTGGATTGATAGACATGAATGTGGGCCAGGTCCCATGTACCTGGGGCACTCTGATTTTGACCCTTTAGATTGATGTGCATGAATGCCGTAAGATAGCTTGTCTTGTTTGCTTTAATGACCATAGATTTAGGAGGATTGGAGAATTGGCTTCTACCGATGGGTAGTGTTACACGGATAATGCTTTTAATCGTATTGTTATATCATTGAACTAAAAGTTACATATGTACCATCGGGCCTGCCAAAAGTAGTGTTTGGCTCAAATTCGATTGTGTGTGCATGTGTTGTGTTGATCATGGCAAAGACAGATGCGACTCATTTTGAATCGAATCCCTTTGACCTTAGGCGTTGAGATTGATCATGAGAATGAGAAACTCGAGGGTTGACTGTCTATTTAGGGCCTGTTTGGGCGGTGGGATTAGAAGGGATTAGGTGGGATGGGATTCATCTGGTTCTGTGCCAGTACCACTCCATGTGCCAGTACCACTCCATGTTGGGAAGAGTGGAAAAGCTTGGAATTACATTAAGAGCCTGTTTGATTTCAAGGCAATTGGAAAATACCCTTGCAAAAGTTCATTATTTTACCTTTTTCCTCTGTTTGAATTTTCAAATGCAATTCTACCTTGAAAATTGGTCTAAAAAAGTTGACTTGCAATTGTGGACCCCACTGTGATGTGTATGACATATCCATACCGTCCATCTATTTTATTAGAAGATTTTAGGGCTAAGTCTAAAATTGGTAAGGAATAAATACAAATATCAGCTTCAGCCAAAACATCTAAGCACCACAAAATTATTTTTATACGACAAACATTAAATTTCCACTGTTTCCTGTGGTGTGGTCCACTAGAGCTTTGGATCTACCTCATTTTTGAGGTCATGGCCTAAATGAGGCTGACATACAGGATGAACGGCGTTGATACGTCATGTACATCACAGTGGCCCTATATTCCTTTCACAGCCATCCTCGATTTTAACGCCAAAAGGCTACACTGTCGAATCGGTGCATGGGAAACGAGGGTCAATTCGCTGGTAAGTAATTATTACTTATTTCCCAGCTAACTCCCATTTACTCCACGAATCAAACAGGCCTTAAATAGAATTGCATTGGGTCTTGTGCCAATTTTACTCTCAATGTTAGCAAGTTGTGTAGGTCCCACCATGATGTGTGGGCTATATCTACACCGTCCACCCATTTATCGAGATTATTTTAGAGCATGGACAAAAAAATTAGGTAAATCTAAAGCTCAATTGGACCCCACCATAGAAAGCAACGAGGATTGAATACTTACCATTGAAAACTTCTTTGGGGCCGCATAAGTTATGGATCTACCTCATTTTTAGGCCCATGCTATAAAATGAGGTTACAAAACAAATGGGTGGCTTAGATATAACATATGTGTGTTATTATCAGTAATTTCAGATGATGGTGGGTATATATATTCAATGTACCACTGTATTATCAACAAAGCTGGGCATTAATCTTATCCATGGCAAGAGTCCCTGCCATGGGTAATAATTATGTTTTTTGAATCCCATCCCACCTCATCCCTTCTAATCCCACCGCACAAACAGGCCCTCAGTGACTGGTCTATCCAGACCAAGCGGTCTATGAAGGGAAGGGTTTTTCTCTTTATGGGTTTGTATTTTTTACCTTCCCGTCAAAATGACTTTCAATATTTCTGTGATTGTGTATATAATTCAACAAGCAAAACACAGAAGAAAAAAAAATGACTAAACAAAAGTTGAAACTGCATCAATGATTTTACAATACATATACTTATAATTATCTTCTAAGAACAATAATATGTTCGTTGCCCAACAGAGGCTAAGCTTCATAGTAGGGCAATCTCCTGGCAAAGGATGGAGATCATCATAATGGAGGATGGTGATCATCATGTGGAAGATGGTGTTGTGTCGAGTCCAAAGTGGTGTATTGGCTATTTGTTCTTAACTAGGATGAAATCTACACGAGTAGGTTAGATAGTCAGTAATAACAAACTAGTTTCATTGCAGTCCGACATTGTAGCGCAGACGGAAGGGTCCTAAAATCTATATTAATCTTTCTTGTTGTCCAATGTGGTAGCATAGATGGAAGGGAATTACACTAAAAGAAATGCGATCTTGCTTGTGGTCTAGCGTTTTAATGCAAATGGAAGGGAATTACACTAAGGCTCAACTATTGCAGTTCAGTGTGTTAGCGTAAACGTAAGAGACATGTTCGGTCCATGGAATTAAATGGTATTGAATTGTATTAGATGAGATTAACACCATTATTGCACAATGATTGTAGGAATGAAAATACCATGGTATTATGGCTATTCAGTCCCATGTTTGGGATAAAATTCTTGCTACAAGGAAAACATTAATGGATTAAGCAAAATCATATTTGGTGGCCATGAAATTGTAATCAACGAACTAAATTCACAATCGATGTCAATCACTTTCACACATATATAACCGGAATATCATGTGAAAATGGTGTATATGGATGGACGACATCGATAAACACATGCATCAATACGGGCCCCACATGTGTAGTGGATTTCAAAATTCACAGAAATCCCGCAATGGACCAAATGCAATTCTCTCTCCTAATCCCAGCTCTCTCTCTCTCTCTATCTCTCTCTCTCTCTCTCTCTCTCTATATATATATATATATATATATATATATATATATATATATATATATACATATAGTTTAACTCCTATCTAATCTCAAGTCTAGTGAAATTCCCGTCCTTCTAGAATACTACATTGGACTGCAATAGTTGAGTCTTAAGGGACATTTCGCGCCCCTTAAGACTGCAATAGCTGAGTCTTAAGTGTGCATGAGGGACTGAGAAAAGCCAGCCTAGCACTGAATTCGGTTGTGTTGGGAGAAGCCCCGGAGTTCTTCAATTCTTCTCATTTTTAAAGAATTTCTTGATCGTTACTAAAGAATCAGTTATATAACTATTTTACTACTTTCTTTGTTACGAATGATTGCTAGAGCAGTTACTGAAGTGATTAGGCCACTAAGTAATTGTAGTTACTTGTGTTTTGCTACCGGTGAGTGGCAGTTACCGTCGTCCCAACCGTTATTTCAACGGAGATTGACGATACTCGCCTCGAAGTTTGGGCAAATTACCTAGAAAGCTACGTCATTCCATATATTATAAGAAGGGCCTTCTGACGTGCTTCCGAAAATTACTTGGACCAAAATGCCCTTGACCCTATTTCACTAGTTGTACGGTTTTCCAGGGAAGATGAAGTTACATCGTATTTAATGCCAAGAAAGTGATATATACGGAACCCTTTTTTTGTATGTGGGCAAGGACTAAGCTCGTGGGGCCCACATTGATGTATGTGTATAATCCATGCCACCCATCCTTTTTGCCGTGTCATTTTAACGGCTTAGGTCTAGATATCAGCCTGATCCAGAGCTCGTGTGGGCCACATAATAGAAAACAATGAGGACAATGGAACCCACTGTTGAAACTTTTTAGGCTCACTGTGATGTTTGTTAGAAGTGGACACTACCTAAGTCAGGACTTTTTTGGGCCCACGCGGAGCAGGCCGACAAGGTGGACGGAATGAATCACCCCATTGTGGGCCTTAAGCTATGGAACCAATGGTTTGGTAGAAAAGGACGTGAACACGTTCAAAACTGCAATCCATATAACATGACAACCACGACCTATATAACATGACAACTAATACCTATGCAAACCACGACCCAAATGGGCCCACACTGATGTATGTGTATAATCCATTCCACCCATCCTTTTTGTCGTGTTGTAGTAGGGCTGGGGCCCAAATATCAGCCCGATCCATTGCTTTTATGTCCCACAAAATAGAAAATAATGGTGACTGTTGAAAGTTTCCAGGCTCATTATGATGTTTGTTAGAAGTAGACATTGCCAAGTTAAGACTTTTTTGGCCCATGCCGAGCTGGCCGATAAGGTGGATGGATCGGATCACCCCATTGTGGGCCTTAAGCCATGGTACTAATGGTTTGGTAGAAAAGGAATTGGATACGTTGAAAACCATGATCCATACAACATGACAACCACAACCCATATAACATGACAACTACGACCCCATACAAACCACGACCTAAATGAGCCGCAGTTGTATGGATCGTAGTTGTCATGTTATATGGGTCTTAGTTGTCTTGTTATACGGGTCTCAGTTGTATGGATCGCAGTTGTCCTATTATATGGGTCGTAGTTATCCTATTATATGGGTTGTGGTCGCAGTTGTCCTGTTTTATGGGTCTTAGTTGTCCTGTTATATAGGTCTCAGTTGTATGGATTGCAATTGTCCTGTTATAATATGGGCTATGGTTATCCTGTTATACGGGTTGCGGTTGCAGTTGTCCTGTTATATGGGTCTCAGTTGTATGGATCGCAGTTGTCCTGCTATATGGGTCGAAGGTTATCTTGTTATATGGGTCGCGGTTACAGTTGTCATATTATATGGGTCTTAGTTGTATGGATCGCAGTTGTCCTGTTATATGGGTCGCAGTTATCCTGTTATATGGGTTGCGGTCGTAGTTGTCTTGTTATATGGGTCTTAGTTGTCTTGTTATATGGGTTTCAGTTGTATGGATCGCAGTTGTCCTGTTATATGGGTCGCAGTTAACCTGTTATATGGGTCGTAGTTATCATGTTATATGGGTCGCAGTCGCAGTTGTCCTGTTATATGGGTCGCAGTTAACCTGTTATATGGGTCGCAGTTATCATGTTATATGGGTCGCAGTCGCAGTTGTCCTGTTATATGGGTCTCAGTTGTATGGATCGTAGTTGTCCTGTTATATGGGTCACATTTATCCTATTATATGGGTCGCAATCGCAGTTGTCCTGTTATTTTGGTCGCAGTTGTCCTGTTATATGGGTCGTGGTTATCATGTTATATATGACCCACAATGGGGTGATCTGATCCATCCATCATGTCGGCCAGCTTGCCATGGGCCCAAAAAGTCTTGACTTCGCCCCACATTGATGTATGTGTATAATCCATGCCGCCCATCCTTCTTGCCATGTCATTTTAGGGCTAGGGGCCAAATATCAGCTTGATCCAGTGCTCTTGTGGCCCACATAATAGAAAATAATGGTAATTGTTGAAACATCAATGGATTAGATGTGGGCCCAAGTCAGGACTTTTTGAAAATAATGGTGACTGTTGAAATATTAATAATGGTGACTTGGGCATTGTTTACTTCTAACAAACATCAATGTGAGCCCAAGTCAGGACTTTTTAGGCCCACGGCAAGCTGGTCAACAAGGTAGATGGATCAGATCACCCCATTGTGGGCTATATATAACATGATAACCACGACCCATAACAACCACGACCTATATAGCAGGACAACTGCGACTGCGACTCATATAATAGGATAACTGCGACCCATATAACAGGACAACTGCGATCCATACAACTGAGACCCATATAACAGGATAACTAAGACTCAAATAACAGGACAACTACGACTGCGACCCATATAGCAGGATAACTGCGACCCATATAACATGACAACTGCGATCTATACAACTAAGACCCATATAATAGGACAACTAAGACCCAAATAACAAGACACGTGCGACCGCGACCCATATAATAGGATAATTGCGACCCATATAACAGGACAACTGCGATCCAAACAACTGAGACTCATATAACAAGACAACTAAAACCCAAATAACAGGACAACTGTGGTCGCGACCTATATAACAGGACAACAACGATCCATACAATTGAGACCCATATAACAAGACAACTAAGACCCATATAACAGGACAACTGCGACCGCGACCCATATAATAGAATAACTATGACCCATATAACAGGACAACTGCGATCCATACAACTAAGACCCATATAATAGGACAACTAAGACCTATATAACATAAAAAATACGATCTATACAATTGCGGCCCATTTGGGTCGTGGTTTGCATGGGTCGTAATTGCCATGTTATATGGGTCGTGGTTATCATGTTGTATGGATCGTGGTTTTCAACATGTTCAATTCCTTTTCTACCAAACCATTGGTACCATAGCTTAAGGCCCATGATGGGGTGATCCGATCCATCCACCTTCTTAACCAACTCGGCGTGGGCCCAAAAAGTCCTAATTTGGAAAATGTTCACTTCTAAAAAATATCTCAGTGAGTTTGGAAACTTTTAATAGTCACCATTATTTTCTATTTTGTGGGCCATAAAAGCACTGGATCGGATTGATATTTGGGCCATAGCCCTAAAATGACATGACAAAAAGGATGGGTAGAAAGGATTATACACATACATCAGTGTGGGCCCATTTGGGTCGTGGTTTGCATAGGTCGTAGTTGCTATGTTATATGGGTCATGGTTGTCATGTTGTATGGATCGTTTGAATGTGTTCACGTCCTTTTCTACCAAACCATTGGTACCATAGCTTAAAGCCCACAATGGGGTGATCCATTCCGTCCACCTTGTCGGCCGCTCCGCGTGGGCCCAAAAAAGTCCTGACTTGGGTAGTGTCCACTTCTAACAAACATCATCGTGAGCTTGAAAAGTTTTAATAGTGGGTTCCATTGTCACCATTATTTTCTATTATGTGACCCACACAAGCTCTGGATCAGGCTGATATCTGGGCCCTAGCCTTAAAATGACATGACAAAAAGGATGGGCGGCATGGATTATACACATACATCAATGTGGGCCCCACGAGCTTGTTCCTTGCCCGCACGCAAAAAAGGGTTTTGTACACATCACTTTCTTGGCATTAAATATGACGTAACTTCTTCTTTCTTGAAAAACCATACAACTACTGAAACAAAGATAAATGCATTTTGGTCCAAGTAATTTTTGAAAGCATGTCAGAAGACCCTTCTTCTTATAATATATTGAATGACCTAGCTTTCCAGGTAATTGGCCTAAACTTTCCTTATTTCATTTTAGTCTACCATTATTTTAATCATTTTTGTTAGGAAATGTTTCAGGTTGAATTTCCAAAGTGATTTGACCGCCATTTCAAAGGTGATTTGACCGCCACCTATCATTTATGGCACTCCTCACGGCACCTGATGAAAAAAAAGTTAAATTGTGAGGTCCACCTTGATGTTTTTGTATTATCCACACCGTCCATCCCTTTAGCCAAATCATTTTAGGGCATGAGCCAAAAAAAGATGCAGATCCAAAGATCAAGTGGACCACACTACTGGAAACAATGGAAATTGAACTCCTACCATTGAAGGCTTCTTGAAGACCTTGGAAGTTTTGGATCAAACTAATATTTTTGTTTCCACTTTATCCATGACTGTGCGACCTTATTAACGGGTTGGATGACAAATAAACATCACTGTGGGCCCTAGGGAGAAAATAACTTTCAACCATTGACGTTTTAATTATCCCTGTTTCCTAAGGTGTGGTCCATTTGAGCTTTTTAATTTCCTCAGTTTTGGGCTCATGCCTTAAAATATATTTTTTAAAAGGATGGATGGTGTGGATAACTCATATATATCATGGTGGGGCCCACATATTTAAATCTGTAATAAAAACGTTTGTATGGACTGATTTTCGAAACGTATTTCCTGGCAACTTTCTGTAGTAAGCAATAATCTGGTAATTCCGTGTATTTACCGGGGAAAATTAAAAATCAAACAGCCCCTTATTTCATTTGCGTCTACCATTATTTTAATAATTTTTGTTAGGAAACGGCCATCAACTGTTTTCGTAGTTAGTTGTTAGCTTGCCTTCAGCAATTTTAGCCATCGGTCGTGAGCCGTCCGTTGGCCATAAGTTAAAATTTTAACGGTCGACGACTGAAAAAAATTTCTCTTTATCATACGTAACATATTATTGCAGCCGTAATATCTAACAGGTTTAGATCGGGTGTAAACGGTTCTCCACCATGAAAATTGTTTGCGTCGTGAGTCAGGCTTATGCACTCATTAAGTGGGCCACAACTGTATGTTGAGTTAAACCAGCGGCTGTTCATTTATTGTAATGGCACGTCCGAACTGATGAGTGGGACGGCCTACTTTTGTGCAAGGTGATCCTGATGACTTGAACCCGCCATTTTGATGGCTCGGATTGCCTGCATACGTTAGAGCAAAGATGGGCCTGCATGATAAGTTCGCATGCAGCAAGCTAGAGAGATACTACCTCTGAGACTCATAATAGCAGTTGCTATATTTTCTTTTTAACCATACAAATCCAGGCTGCAGATTGAAGGGTTATGACCATCCAATCTAGGATATTTGTGGGGCATCCGTGATTGATGAAGTGGCCCACCATTTCAAAGGCCCAAATCACCAATCTACCATCTCACATGTACATAACCCTATACCTCAACTCGAGGGCCTATGATCTAATGAGAAAAAGATGCATTAGAATTTAGAAGGACGATATCAGATCAATCAAAGCATCCAAGGACTGATGGGAAGAGCCTCCTTTCCTAATAGAACGGTCTACGTTCTCCTTCAGATCCTTGATCCTTTCCCTTATCTCCTTTCCTTCATGTCCAACCATTAATCTTCTTATTCCCCTCTCTATCTCACCTCTCTCTAGCTCATTCTCCAGTGTCATCCCCACCCTCCAAACATGGCTCACCAGCCTAGCATTGATCCCTTGCTCTACCAAACGTGGCGAACAAAGCATAGGGACCCCCTCACTTATGCTCTCTAACGTAGAATTCCAACCATTATGTGTCCAAAACCCTCCCACTGCTGGGTGGGCCAACACACCTTGTTGTGGGGCCCACTTGACGACTAGGCCCCTATCGCGCGTCTCCTCTTCAAACCCTTCAGGCAGCTTGTCACATTCCGAGACACTGACAGATCCAGGCCTAACCACCCACAAGAAGGGTTGCCCGCTATTGGCCAGGCCCCACGCCATCTCGGCAAGATCGTCTCCATCCATCAAACCTGTACTCCCAAAGCTCACGTAGATGACGGATAATGGGGCTTGTTTGGCCAGCCATGCCATGCAGTTATTATCTGGAGTTATCAAGCTGCTGGAATCAGAAGGGCCCACCATGAACTTGTGGAGTGGACCAATCGGGAAGACCGGGATCCGAAGGTCCTGCCGGAGATTGGCCAGTGTGGTCTGTTCAAGGCAGTCTGGAGTGTTGAAAATGAGTCCTGATGAAGCCCTTGTCGCAATGGTCAATGTGACAAACAATTGAAGAGTTGCGTCCAAAGTGGATGCAGTGATGATAGGCAAGTCCTTGATTCTGAGGGGTGGGATTTCAGACACTGGGTCTTCTGATTTTAGATCTGGTAAGACATTGAAATTTATTCATGGTTAGAAGAGTCGTATGAATATCGCCGTGTGGCCCATGGTTTTGTTGATCCAGACCATTGACGCCATAGGCCGTGCTGTACGGATGGACTGTTTCCACCAAAAGTCTTCAAGAGAAGAAGATCCTAGCCATCCAGTTCTTGTAATTCTTTACAGTTCAACGCCATCCATACTTCCTAATCGTCTATTTATCTGTCACTGATAGAAGGGCTAGGATTTTCTCGTCGAGTGGATTTTGGGTTTGTGGATCATCCAAATGAAGAAGAACTGGATGGCTAGGATCTTCTTCTCTGGAAGTGGATTCGGTCAAATGTTTCAAGAATTATGATTTAACCAAATAAAGCCTTTGATTAATTAAAGAACCGTTTACAAAAACCTGCATATTTTTTTGTCTATTTGGGAAAAAAAATATCTACGTTGATCTAACTATCCTTTTGCTTATCAATTTAACCACCTTATGTTATATGCCATTGCAATTGCATACAGTTTTGCGACCCTATTTTATGAAAGGCTAAAATACCCTTCATTTAAAAAATGCCTTTCATTTAAAACATATAATGTAGCAGGTAGAGTGGTTGTTAATGTTCAAGGATCCCAGGCTATGGGGCCGATTATGATGTCTGTGAGAATTCACCCCATTTATATGTTTTGCCAAATCATTTCATGGCATCAGCTCAAAATTGAGGCAATTCCAAAGCTCAAGAGGGCTACGCAACAGAAAACAGTGGAGATTATTTGCTCTGTTGAAACATTTGTTGGGCCGCCAGAAGCTTTTGATTAGGTTAATATTTTTGTTCTTTCAATTCATCCTAGCCGTAATGACCTAATCAACAAGTTGGATGACGAATAAACATTACAATTGGCCTTAGGAGGTTTTTAATGGTGGGAGTTCAATCACCATTGTT
Source organism: Magnolia sinica (assembly GCF_029962835.1). NCBI lineage: Eukaryota > Viridiplantae > Streptophyta > Magnoliopsida > Magnoliales > Magnoliaceae > Magnolia > Magnolia sinica. Next base: position 5,901,010 of record NC_080580.1, read on the forward strand.
ATCCTGTGGTGTGGAGACTTGAATCTGCCTCAATTTTTAGCTCATGCCCTAAACTAATTATCCAAAATGGATGGACAGTATTGATAAAACACATATATCATGGTGGGGCCCATAGAGCACCATACAATAGCCACCTCAGGACAAGCAGCATATCCCTAGGCAATTTGCATTCCCATCCGAGAGAGTGGATTAGGTGCGATCCCAGTCTCATCGTACATGGTGCTGCCCTGACCGTGGGGCCCACCTTGATGTATGTAATGTGTATCCACACCGTCCATCCATATTTCCATATTATTATAGGGTATTGCCAAAAAATTAAGCAGATCTAAATCCTAGATGGACCAAAACAAAGGAAACAGTAGTGTTTGACAATTAGAAACTTCTTGTGGGCTACAAAATTTTTAGATCAAGCTGTTATTTGATGCCAGGGTCGCACCTACTCTACTCCACATCCTTGGGAAGTAAGATAGATGAGGCCCACTATGGTGTTTGTGAAAAATTCAAACTGTCCATTCAATTTTTCAAATCATTTTATGGTCTGATCCTCGAAAATGAGGCAAATCTAATGCTCAAGTGAACCATGCTAGGTAAACTGTTTTACGATTCTAAGATTGCCCACTGTTGAAATCTTACTAGCGCTCACCCACAATTCAGATTTACCTCATTCTTTTGGCTTATGGCCTAAAATGAGCCTATAAAATGGATGGATAGTTTCGATCAACTGTCTACATAACGATGGGCCCCATAAACTCTTTTGTGCGTCGTCCCCAAACAATAAGGATAGATTCATGAACATGAGTGCCCTTAAAGGCAAAATAGTCTTTTACAAGCCTTATTTGTGCTTTAGTCTACTTAGTCAATATCAAATAGGCGATTTTCTCATCATCTTTTCAAAGGTAGGCGCATTACTTTAAATAATTTAAAAGCCAACGGATTTTTAAATATCGACCAAAACATTGGCGGATATCTCTAAATAACCTTTAATTAAAATACCAAAATGTTCTTTTCAGGGGTAAAATAGCCCAAATGCATTCTCCTTCTCTTTTCTAAAATGTCGCAAGTAGAGCATCATAGGTTTAAGAAGGTGTACCCTTTCAATAGATGCAACCTACCATGGTCATTGATGAATAAAAAATTGACCAATCTAATCATCATGTGAGACACATGAACTAGTATCAGGGGTGTTTATTGTTTGTTTATGGCACAGCCCACCTGATGATTGAATCATACTTAATTAAAATATCAAAATATTCTTTTCAAGGGTGAAATGGCCCAAATGCCTTCTCTTTCTCTTCTCTCAGACGTCACAAGTAGAGCATCATGGGTTCAAAAAGTTGTACCCTTTCAACAGATGCAACCGGCCATGGTTATTGATGAATAAAAATAGGCCAATCTAATCATCATGTGAGACACATGAATCAATTTCAGGTGTGTATATTGTTTGTTTATGGTATGATCCACCTTTGAATCATACTTAATTAAAATACCAAAATGTTCTTTTCAAGTGTGAAATGGCCCAAATGCCTTCTCCTTCTCTTTTCTAAGACGTCGCAAGAAGGGCATCATGGGTTCAAGGTGTACCCTTTCAACAGATGCAACCGGCCATGGTCATTGATCAATAAAAATAGGCCAATCTAATCATCATGTGAGATGCATGAATCAGTTTTAGGTATGTATATTGTTTGTTTATGGTGTGACCCACCTGATTATTGAATCATACTTAATTAAAATACCAAAATGTTCCTTTCAGGGGTGAAATGGCCCAAATGCTTTCTCCCTTCTCTTTTCTAAAACATCCCAAGTAGAGCATCATAGGTTCAAAAAGGTGTACCCTTTCAACATATGCAACCAGCCATGGTCATTAATGAATAAAAATAAGCCAATCTAATCATCATGTGAGACACATGAATCAGTTTCAAGTGTGTATATTGTTTGTTTTTGGTATGACCCACCTGATTATTGAATCATACTTAATTAGAATACCAAAATATTCTTTTTAGGGGTGAAATTGCCCAAATGCCTTCTCCTTTCTCTTTTCTAAAACATCCCAAGTTGAGCATCATAGGTTCAAGAAGGTATACCCTTTCAACATATGCAACCAACCATGGTCATTAATGAATAAAAATAGGCCAATCTAATCATCATGTGAGACACATGAATCAGTTTCAGGTGTGTATATTGTTTGTTTATGGTATGACCCACCTGATTATTGAATCATACTTAATTAAAATACCAAAATATTCTTTTTTGGGGTGAAATGGCCCAAATGCCTTCTCCTTTCTCTTTTCTAAAACGTCGTAAGTAGAGCATCATGGGTTCCAAAAGGTGTACCCTTTCAACATATGTAACCCACCATAGTCATTGATGAATAAAAAATAGCCCAATCTAATCATCATGTGATACACATGAATTAGTTTCAGGTGTATATATGAATGAGTTTCAGGTGTCTCCAACGGTGATTATGGAGACACAGTTTGCCAATTTCTTTTGGGGCTGGACAGAGGGCAAGAAAAAGCTACGCTGGCTAGGGTGGAAAAAGGTTGCAAGGCCGAAGAGGGAAGGGGGCATAAGGGTCCGTTTACTGAAAGAAGTAACGAAAGCCCTGCGTCTTAAAATGGCATGGTCAGTAAAGTATGGGAATGAAGACAGCCTTTAGGGACTCTTCATGAGAGCCAAATACGAGGTCGCATGGGCATCACTGGGGGAGAACGACACAGCGGCTATCTCGTCCCCTTTCTGGAAAAGACTCCAAAAGATGTTCCTCTTGTTGGAAGGCAACTCTCAATGGCTGGTGGGGGGAAGGCTCTTGTAATCTATGGAAATCCAACTAGACAGGTTGGGGCCCATTGGAGGAGCTGGTTGTCTATTCTATTATGGAGGAGTTGACGTCTCTCAGAGTTAGCCATTTCCTTAGCTCGGAGGGTATCCTTCCCAACTTGCCCGTCTATGATCTCGTCCCCCAGTATGTGCTGGATCACATCTACCAGGGAGGTTTCTGCACCTTAGATAGCCTAGATTCTTGCATATGGTCCCAGGACTTGTTAGGCAAGTTCTCAGTGAAATCATCTTGGATGGTTGAAAAGGAAGAAGGGCAACGGAGGGGATGGGCCAAATGGGTGTGGCATGAAAAATTGCCTCCCAAAATATCTATGTTTGTCTGAAGATTGTTGGAGGGGGCCATCCCGGTTGGTGGAAGGCTTCAGAGGAAAGGAGTCTCCCTTGCTTCCAAATGCGTATGCTGTGTCGAGGCCCAGGGTAGTTGCCCAAAAGAAGAATCGCTGGAGCACCTTTTTGTGCAGGGTAGAATGGCCTCAGTGGTTTGGAAGCATCTCAACATCCTCTTCGGTTTGGTCCTCCCTGATAAGCAATTTGCCCTTCAAAGACTGAGCCAATGGTGGCTCTCACACCTCTCAAGGACCAGGAATCAAACGCCGAGAGGCCCGACCCACTGTTTCATAGCGTGGGAAATTTGGAAAGCTTGGAATATGGCCCGGTTTGAAGGAAAGCTGCCAAGTGAATCAACAGTGATGGAGCGCGTCAGAGGGTGGCTTAAGTGGGTTTCAGAAGGCTCCCATGCCCAGCGCAATTGGCTAGGGAGTATCTTATTGTCGCCCGGGGGTTTCGGAAGCTGCCCACTCCACTTCCTATATATAGCTATAAGCCCCATCGTGAAGTGCATTAGACCTAAGGTGGGCTGGTTCAAATTGAACGTCGATGGGTCTGCGAGAGGGAACCCGGGGAGGTCCGGTGGTCCTGGTTTATGCAGGAACAGCAATGGTAATCTCACGTTCGCTTTTATGGCTAGTTATGGGGAGGGAACAAACAACAGTGTAGAACTCCGCACTGTCCATGATGGGCTCGCCCTTTGTGTGAACCTGACGCTCCTTAAGGTGGAGGTGGAATCTGACTCAAAATTTGTGGTCAATGCCCTCATCGGGCTATCACATCTTCCGTGGAATTCCACCTACTGGCTTGCTAGAATCAGGCGGCTGCAGAAGAAAGCCTCCACCAGAATTACCCACATTCATAGAGAAGGTAATGGGTCAGCTGATCGGCTGGCCCGCTTGGGTAGTAGGACATAGGAGAACTGGTATATCAGGGTCCCCGGGAATCTTCCTCGGATCATTCGGGGGCAGGTTGTGCTAGACAAGGGAGGGCTGGGTTTGATTAGGAAAACCAAGGAGGGGAAGATGGCGCTAGATTTCCACCCGCCGATGTAAATTTATATGATAGGCTGCCGTTGGTTGATTTAGATCCAGTGGCTACCCGAATTTGGTCTGGTCCTGTAAAGTTCTGTTTAGGAATACAATCTCCAGTTTAGTTACATTCACTCAACAAGGGCTGGCAGGACTGAGTTCACCCCTTTTTTTTCCAAAAGAAGAAATTTGAGGGTGTTCCTACCTTTTTGTTGCTAAAAAGGACGTCTTAGGCATTCAATAGCAGAAGTTGCTTCTAATATTCATTCAATTTAGAAGAAGTTGCTTCTAATATTCATACTTTAGCGAGTAATTCTTCAATCAGAAGATCATCCGATAACTCTTCATTGCTTAAGTATTTGATCGATCATTCCATATCCATTCCTACCTTATTTGTAATTCAGATTTTCGACTGAGTCAAGCCCCACATGAAATTCGGTCATATTGACCAATAAATGTTCTTTTCCTTCTGCCTTTGGTATTATCAGGCTCGATTGGGTTGACGAGTACTTCATCTGAGATTCGTCCCATACAACATCCAATTGTCTTCTCTTTGTTATATGATGTCTTTGCCAACGTCGTTTTTTACTACGAGTCATCCCTTCTAGTATCACTGAGAATTTCATATGACTTAATCTTTTCGAAACTCCTTCTCGAGTAGGCCGAGGTTTAACCATCCTTTGCCCTTGGACAGGCCTAGGGTGATCGCCGACATGTTTGACCTTTTGTGGGTAAAAGGAATTTTCTTCTTCATAGTTTCAATTAACTAAATATCTTGCCAAATATTTTGGTTGATAAAATCCATTGTTTGATCGAGTCGGCCTCGCACACTACTTACAAAGGTGTTGATATTTTAAAATTATTGCCTCCAAACGTGCTTTGGTCTGATCGACCATTGGCTTAGGCTTCATACTCCTCTTGCCATTTTTTCGCTCCTCGAGTTGACCTATTTAAACTCAAAGATCAATTTTTTGTCATGGTCGAACCGGCCTTTGAGGATTAATGATGGCCATATTGATCTCCATATTAGATGGAAATGGATCAGTATCGATCAATATTGTTTCTTTTTCTTTTTCAATGAACTTCAGCAACCCTTTGTCGATGTTATCTTGAATAACATTCATGAAAATAACACATTTATTAGTGAAATGCAATCGAGTGACATGCCATTTACAGTAATTAATTTTCTTCAATTCTTTGACTGTTAGAATATTATGGTTAACAAGACTTTTGATAAATTTGTCGACTAACATGATATTCAAGATTTTGTCAACGTGAGAAATATCAAAAGTGTACGTTTTTAAAACTTTCTGATTAGACGATGTCGTTGCCTCTGCTTTAACTAAGGCTGAGCATGTGAATGACTGTTTAACCACTACAACCACTGTAACATCATAATTAGGATCTTATTAATATGTTTATCTTTTGTCGCAATGACACCTAAAGCAGGACCTCATATCGAGACACCTATCTAGTCAAATCATAAAGATCTGTGAATTCTGTCCCAATAAATTTCTTTTGAAGCTTGAATTCTAGCCCATCTTAAGCTAACTGGACAAATTCTTCTTCTATTGTGACTACCTTGCATTGAATTTTTTCTCTCTTAAACTAAGTAATATAGTTTTCTACCGATTCTCTTGGCAATTGTCGAGAACGAGCAAGATCAGCCATAAGAATTTTTTTTACCCTTATTAAAGAATTGAGCATGAATCTTTTCTTCCATCTCTTGCCAATTCTATATAGAATTTGGTATCAAATTTGAATACCAGGTGAAAGCTATCTAGTGAGTGAATGACCAAATAGTTATAACTTATAATACTCATTATTGGCCAATTCTCTATATTATATAATAAATCAACCTACGTGTTTTATGGTCGATTGACTTATATCACCTATAAGTAGCGTAAAGTCAGATCGATAATTCCTTGACAATGGATATTGCCTGTCGATCTAGTCAGGATATGACTTATGATAAATTAGAGTAATAGTTCGACTGAGAACTTGGCCTACTACTTCCTGAACCAGTTGAACAATTTGGTTACGCTCTCAGTATTATTGTGCAGCAACTAGCGATACTTCTAAACTAACCTAACATTGTTCTTCATTGTACAATTAATTTATAGGGAAAGGTTGTCCCCCAGGTATCCATTGATTTCTAGTTTCAGGGATTAAGTTTTTATTCTCATATTCAGGATACCTAAAATCTACTGGTGGTGGTGAATTTCGCACATCTTGTATAAGAATACGTTCATGACATCTGAAATCTATTGGTATCGGTGAATTTCGCACGTCTCGAATTAGACCAGGGATAGGAATAGGTGGTGTATTTCACTAAAAAAGAAATGTCTATGGCACTGGCTACGCTGGTGGTGTAGGTACTCGATTCCCAACAGAACTAGTATCGACATGCTAAGTTGCAACATGTGCTCTTTTATCAAATAAAGCCATTAAGAGATTCATGCTTTCAGTATGGCCGACTATTCACCTATTAAAGGCTTTACTCTGAGCTTGAGAGTGTTCAGCCTAAACTTATGATAACTCTGCGATGTGCCGAATCCCTATTTTCACATCGACTATCCCAATTGACATAATCTCAAGAGGTTCAACCCAGGATGTCGATGGTCTATCTAGATTCGGTGGAATTGACATTAAACTAGGTGGTAGATTTTCTTGCTCAAGCACCCGTTGAACTTGCAACTCCTCATGAGTAGAAGGCTCGTTGGTTACAACAACATTGATAGCAACTGTTGAAGCATTACGACCACCCCTTTGGTTCGTGATTATGAGAGATTACTGCACCGATGAGTATAGTTGTATGCCAAAATTGTGCAAAATGAAAATGGATGATAACCACGTAGATTTTCGAGTCCCACCGGGTGTGCTAAAAATGTTAGCTATCCGATTTATTTTCTATAACCTATAATGTATAGGGGCGTACCAGAATCATTAAAGCAGCTCGATCCAAACCGATCAACTTCAACCCCAAGCATCGAAATAATCAGGTATGTCCAATATGAACACATAAGACCAAATTCTAAGAATACCGTATCCTTAATTAGCCATTTGTATAATTTTATAATGATTAAGCAATAATCAAAGGGTGAGACTCTACCTTTAGAGATGGGTTGCTTTGTACCTTTAACAAGAAATGACTTTTTAGAATTCCAGTGCAATTAAGCAAAAGGAAAAACTCACAATCAATTACTAAGAGCGATCACAAGAATGCATCTCTTGAAAGAACGGCATGATATTGAATAAATGTAAATCCAACGTATGAGCATAGATTTGGATTAAAACTAAAGGTTATAGGTAAGAATTGCCACTACTTCTAGGATAAGCTGAGATAAAGTAAATTGGTTGATTTGTTTAGTGTGAGACTCCTTGCTTTATTGAATTCCTCTCCTATTTATAGAGTTCTGTTGCAACTTATTCTTTCTGATCATTCTTCTATTACTATAACGGTTACACTAGTAGAAAATTCTTCTTTCATATCCTTCTTTTATTACATTTCCCTTTTGTAATGGTTCCTCTTTTGTCAGCAAAACTTTGTTTTTCTCAGTAGCCTTCGATATCTCGAATTGCTTCGAACGCGTTTCTCTCTTCACTCATTAAACTTTTGCATAACTCAACCAAATCACTTTGTTGACCATCCACTGATGTATTAAATTAGATTTACGCTAGCTATGGTTCCGCAAAAAATCACTCCAAGTATCTTGAAGATCTTTTCATCTACCTCCTATTTCTCGTGCAATACCATATGTCGCTATCCTATTGGTTTTCCTTATAATGGTTAAAAATATGGTACAATACTATTCACATATTATTTTTCTTTAAAAAGGTAATAAAGGCAGAATTTTTGCTTGCCTACAAGTGCATGACATCAGACCTATCAAATATATGCACCCAACTATAATAATTACACAAACTAAAATTGTTTCTGATCAAATCACTAGATTGGTGGCATGCATGTGTATTTTGATGTTTTAAGTGTTATATATTATTTTTAATGGTGTGGCTCAATTTATGTTTATATGGACTTGATTTTTTGTTTTACTAGACATCATGGTGGATTACATTTATTGGACCGATTGGATAGAATGCAAATATCACATTGGCTCTACAAATTCTCTACTTAACCACTTTCTAAGAAAAAAAAGTATATATTGGGCATTATAGTAATTTCACTACTAAAAAAAATGTACATACACGCATTTAGGCTGCATTGTTTGGTAAAATTCTAATTTCTGAGGAATTCTGCAGTGAAAATCTCTAATTTTACTAGCATATTATATATTTAATACATATGAATAATTCTAAGAACAAAAAGATGGTTTCCCAAGACACATCCATGCAAAAGATCGTCTGTTCTTTTGACCAGGCCTGTGTAAAAGTGGCACATGCATGTGTGACCTAACCCATCCATCAGGTAGGCTGTCCATGTAAATGCTCTTATTTGACATGAACCTAACTTAAAACCCAAATGGAAATGCATAATGGATACCCTAAGGATCCAAGTATGGGTCTTCAAAAGTTAGACCTGGACCTGAAAAGATCTGAAACGATTAGCTGGGTGTGAGTACTACAAGACCCGCCCAGTTGATAGCCCTACCGTGAAAGCAAGAGATAGCTGAGTTCGCGGAGGACAAACAAAAAACAAAAAGAATTTTTTTTTGAAAATCTCCCAATAAAGCATTTTGTTTAATATTTTATATTACTATTGGTGGCTAAAAATCTCCCAATAATGCATTTAAATTCTCATAATTTGTAATATGGTTGAATACACACCTTGGATTGGGTAGTACCCCTTCTCATGAAGCATTTGAATGCGTGAAGCGGTAAAAAAACTAATGGCATTGTAGGTTACTAACACGATCCGTGGGACCTTCAAAGAATCCGTGACGGACTGCGTGAAGAACAGGAAATCGTCGGTGATGACGCATGAGATTGGGCCATGCCGGCTCTCCGATAGCATTCGAGCTAGGACGGCCCGAAATGGGGCGACACAGTTTATGTTGATCATGGAAACCATAGTGGTTGTGTCCATGCCATCTGATAAGCCATCAGGTATGGGCTCAAAATGAAAGTTGGGGAAGTTGGATGGATTGGGAGAGTTGAATTGTGTGTGAACTATGGTGATTGAAAATCCTTTAGAGTGTAGGAGTGTGGCCAACTGAAGGATGGGGTTTATGTGTCCTTGAAATGGGAGTGAGAAGAGTAGCACGTGATGGGCTTGAGGCCGTTGATTCTCTTCTACTCTCGCCATTGAGCAGAGCTAGATGCTTTGGTGATGGGAGGGGGAGTGTTTGGTATGATCAGAAACAAAATTACAAGGCAATCCACAGCCTTGCAGCCCCAGATTTATATGCTCCAAGCTCTTGGCTTTATTTGATATGGTGCGGTCTGGTGGTAGTCGGTACGACGCTAAGCTATACTGGTAAGAGGCAGGAGTGTAGCCCATGGGATTTATGCATAACATCTGGACCGTTCATCTGATGACTCTTCTAACATTACCCCATGTTCAAAAATACGCCAATGTGGAATGTTATGGGGGAAATCAAACTGACCTAATGAACGAGACAGGTGGCAGATCATCATCAAAGCAGACTCTTTGAACTATCAAAGTACTTAATTTCAAGAAGTTGAACCAAACAAGGAAACCCAATAATCGAGCTGGATTGGTCAACCAAGCCCGGTGATAAGGTTCATTGACATATCTCGACCACGGATACCAACCTCGACCATAGATACCGAGCTTGGGATAGAAATATCTGGAGAGAATCTCACATCATATACGAGCAAGATTAGCCACTAAGATTCTAGATGAATATGCCGATCGAGACATAATCGAATATATACGCGAGTAGATTCCAACTCCAATATGAGCTCCTCTAGAATTTCCCGCAAATTTACTCGGATACATTAGCTTCCTAGTAAGCCTATAAACACATCACCCTCCTAAAAGAAAGGTATACACAACTCTTCTGACTTTAGCAACACTGATTTTGGGTTTATCTATCTGATTTAAGAATGGGAAGGCCCCAGGCCACAACCAGCGCCCACATTGTCATTCCCCTTCCAATTGAAGTGCAGGTACCCTTCGGAGGTACTGCAGAATCGACTAGGTTTGAGTGATAACATGAAAGTTGAGGTAGGAGAGAGTAAAGGGGACAAGATAAGAAGGATGCTCTTCCTTATTTACGTGGGGCCCAGTCATATTGTATATCTGGAATCCTGGATGTCCCTACCTTTTACATACCACTGATGAAGGTTCAAGAAAAAAGACAATTTTCTGCAACTCAGGTGGACCCAGGGAGTATCAAGGGTGGGTGTCGCTTCCAACCTTGATACCTATACTGTGGCCCACCATAGATTTGTCGAGCTGATTTTCAGACAGTGACTGTAACATGAGGGAACCCATCCGATGGACACCACGTCCAGATGCCTGGTACTGAGCTCACCACGGACCGCAGCCGCGAGTTTTGCTTTCCTCGCAGGAAGTTCTTGGGATCTGAAGCCACGTGGGCCCACAGAGACATCTGTGAGAAATCCATCCCGTTAATCAGTTTTTCCTGACCATGATAGGACATTGGCCAAAATATGAGCTACTTACAAAACTTAAGCCAACCAAACTAAGAATCAAAGGAGACAAAAATAATCTCTGAACTGCTCTAATACCACATTAAACAGCCATTTAATCTAAAAGCATGAGCCAACCCAAGATGGCATATCAATATACATCAAGGGCGAATGGCGGCATGGATAAGATACATAAATCTTAGCTGGCATCCACACAGTGCACAAATGTAGTGCAGTGCCAATGGAAAAGCTCACATGGGCATTGTCAGGCACGGCATCACAGGGAAAGGATAAGATTCCCTTACATGTGATGCTGTTAGCCATGGGCCCACATTGAAATGTAAAGATACGAGCTAATGGTTAATTTGATCTGGTTGAGCAAATAACATTTCTTCTTTAGGGCAGGTATTGTATGCCTAGGCATCACCTTTCATCATCATACTGTCCACTTGGTGGGGCAGGCTTTGTCATGAACTAATCATGTACGGAAATTTTTTCCGCTGTACGCTAGCCATAGGGAAGCGGATTGGATGGTGTGGGTAGTGTCGTGCGAAGGCGAACATTGACGCTCCTCAAGCTCCCGGTTGTACGAACGGTCCAAAGGAGATCAAAGTTACATGGCCCCACAATCATGTATTTATTATATCCACACCGTTCATCCATTTGTAGAGATCATTTTAGACTATGACCTAAAAAATGAGTCATATCAAAATCTCAAGTGGACCATACCACAAATAGCAGTGGGACAATGATTCTCACTATTAAAACTTTCTTAGGGCCCACCATAATGTTTATTTTCCATCCAATCTGCTCATAGGGTCATACTTTTATATTTTGGATTTTTCTTTTTTGTTAGCCTGTAAGTACACAACACCGTTAGTTCACACTTCAGTGTTAGCCACCCCCAACTAGGGAATGGATACCAAGACCTCAGTGTTGAAACTAGGTATTTTTCACTCAGGCTACCACTTGAGCTATGGATCAAGGTGTATTTTATGTTTTGGCTTAAGCCGGTAGCGTGAGCTATGGATCAAGGTGTATTTTATGTTTTGGCTTAAGCCCTATAACGAGCTCGCAAAATGAAATGACCGAATGATTAAGATATAAATTATAAATGAGCGACATGTATTTGGCACAAAAGAATTTGATACTTTTGTGCTTGGAAAAGGACTGTTAACGGCCAGGCTCAGCCAGGCAAAATCAAAATTTCAATAGGTCTAGCCTAAACAGTTCGAAATCTGGGCGAAGTTAACCCTGGGCCTACCCTGTTGACAGCCTTTGGTGATCGCCTCGTGCTAGGTATACACCGGGGTTACTTTCATTAACCTTGGAGAAACGATTTTATTTTTATTTATATATATATATTTTTATTACACACACCACACACTCACGCTGGTGGAATCTCACCACCTTAACATACATAAAATTTACACCGTCCATTATACTCACACCATCCTTTGTTGGGCCTTGATCCCAAAATCAGGATGATTCAACACTGATTTGGGCCAACCAAAAATTTCTATTTAAAACCACTAAATTCTAGTGGTATGGCCCACTAAAGTTTCACCCACGTGGCTCTCGTTTGGAAAGTGACACGGTAGGTACCAGCGCAAGCTATACAAGCGCAGCGCCTCGCATCACTCTACAAGTGTCACGCGTCTGAGGATGGCATTAGATAAAACATGCATCCGGCTCATCCAGTTCCCACTTTCTCACACCAATTACTAAAAATAATAACCGTGCGGCACGTGTGGGACCATGTGTATGAGATACTTCCCATCCATCAGGTGTGTTTCTTCGTGTTGGCTGTTAGACCCAAAAACAGACAAGCCTGAAGTGGAAGCAGGGCCACACCATACGGAATAGCTAGGATGAAATCGGATTGCGTACTGAGAGTTACTCGTACGCTGTTATCGTACTGGGTAAACTCAGTTGTGCCCACCTTGAATGTATGTGGTCTATCCCCTCCGTCCATCCGTTTTCTCATCTAATTTAAGGATTCAACCAAAAATTAAAGCATATCCAAAGATCAAGTGGATCATACCACGGAAACAGTGGGGATAATGATTTCCACCGTTGAAACCATGCTAGGCCCAACAGTGATGTTTATTTGTCATCCAACCTGTTCACAAGATCATACAGACATGGATGAATGGAAAACACAAAGATAAGCTTGATAAAAAACTTCTGTGGCCCCTAAGAAATTTTCAACGGTAGAAGTTGAAGTCGACTGTTTCTTGTGGTGTGGTCCATTTGAACATTGAATATTCTTAATTTTTGGGTTTAATCCATAAAATTATCTGATAAAATGGATGGACGGAACGGATAAAATACATAGATCATGATGGATCTCACGGGGTTTGCTCAGTACGGTAAGCCTAGTGAGTTACTCACTACGCAATCCGCTTCCAGCTAGGATGGGTTGTCCATCATTAGTGTGGGGCAGCCGACGTTGACATATAACATCTTATCTGTTCGTCTGGTATAAATCACTAGGATGAAGATACGTTACAAAACTTAAGTGGGCCACGCCAGGCAGGCAATTTTCACAAGAATCTTGGTTTGGGAAGGAATCATGATTGCTGTTGGTTGGAGATCAGGTTCATGTAAATCCGTGCAATTTCTTACCTGTAAATGGAAGTAGGTGAGTTGCGGCACCAACCGTGGTCTATGTATGGCATCTACCGGTTATATATATATATATATATATATATATATATGGAAATGGTTTATGCGGTCGAGGTCAGGGAAACTTCTCACGAGTATGGAAATGGTTTTATGCGGCCGAGCTCAGGAGAACTTCTCATGAGGTCGAGTTGTGTGGGCCCCACCGTGATGCTGCTAAACATCTATCCCATCGGTCAAATATAACATTCCATCATGGGTCTTGTGCTTAAAAATCAAGTCAATTCATGACTTGTGTGGGCAACACCACATACAAAAGTCGAGAAGGGGTTATACTCTCATTAAAAACATTCATAATCATTTTTTAGGCCCACCAAGGTGTGGTTCACAAATTCAGCCCATCCATTATGTGTGTCTCACTTTTAGGTGGGCTTCACCAAGTGCTTTTATATGTTTTAGGCATGTCTTTGTATTATTTTAGATGATGTGGCCCACCTAAGTTTTTTTTTTTTTGGCATTAGCTTGTTAGTACACACCCATTTCAGTACACACTCCACGTTAGCCACCCCCGCTATGGCTCGCCTAAATTCCTTATACAGTTGACTTTTGGGATATCTCATCATTTAAATGGGACCTATCAAATGCATTGCTTTAATGTTCGCACGATATCATGGTGGGCAGCTCGACCTCATCAGAAGTTCTCATGAGCTACAACCATTTCCCATATATATATATATATATATATATATATATATATATATAGAATCCACATCACGGTAAGTGCCTCGCACGCAGATTAGATACTGGTAGGTTGAGTAGCGAGTCCGCTGCTGAAGTGAAGTCACTAAGTTATGTGGGCCTCACTATGATGTATGTATTGAATCCATACCGTCCATTCATTTTGAGATATCATTTTAGGGCATGAGCCAAAGAATAAGTTAGATAAAAAACTGCATTGGACCCCACCACAGAAAACAATGGGGAGAGTGATTCCCACCGTTGAAACTGTCCTAAGGCCCACCATAATATTTATTTGAAATCCAACCTGTTCAAAAGTTAAAAAAGACATGAAAGGAGGGAAAACACAAATATCAGCTTGATCTAAAACTCTTGCAGCCTTTAGAGGTTTTTAATGGTGGGCGTTACTGTCCCACTGTTTTCTATGCTGAGATCGACTGAATCATGGTGGGGCCCATGGAACTTGGTGATGTCACTTGACGAGTCTCACTACTCAACCTGTCAGTATCTAATCCGCGCCCAAGTGCCACATCACCGGTTTTTTTTTTTTAAATTTATTTATATATAATATATTTTTTAAAAAAACTTACATTTTAGGAAAAGTCTTATCGGAAACCTTAGACGGTTTGTTTGGAAATCGGATTGCATACGGAGTACAGTACGCTCTTACCGTACTGATTAAATTCAGTTGGGCCCACCTTTTATGCATGTGGTCTGTCCACGCCGTCCATCCATTTTTCCATCTAATTTAAGGGGTTGAGCCCAAAATTGAAGTATATCCAACTATCAAGTGGATCATACCACAATAAACAGTGGGGATAATGATTTCCACCATTGAAACCTTGCTAGGCCCCACAGTGATGTTTATTTGTCATCCAACCGGTTCATAAGATCATTACAGACGTGGATGAAGTGAAAACACAATTATAAGCTTGATTCAAAACTTTTGTAGCCCCAAGAAATTTTCAACGGTAAACGTTCAATTCAACTGTTTCCTATGGTGTGGTCCATTTGAACATTGTATATGCTTCAGTTTTGGTCTCAAGCCCTCAAATTATCTGGTAAAATTGATGGACGGAACGGATAAAATACATAAATCATGGTAGACCCCATAGAGTTTACTTAGTAGGCTAACGTGGTGAGTTACTACGCAAGATCGCTCCTTCCATTCGGGGATTCAGCGCACGGGTTGAGCAGCGAGACTGGCTACTAAAGTGACATCACCTAATTATGTGGGTCCCACCATGATGTATTTTTTGTATCCACGCCGTCCATCCATTTGGAGAGATCATTTTAGGGCATGAGCCGGAGAATGAATCATATCCAAAACTCAAGTAGACCACACCATAGAAAATAGTGGAGAGAGTCACGCCCTCCATTAAAAACTTCTAAGGGTCACAAAAGTTTTCAATCAAGCTGATATTTTTGTTTTCCCTTCCTTAATGTCTGTGTTAACTTATGAACAAGTTGGACCTCAAATAAAAATCACAGTAGACCTTAGGAAGGCTTCAAGGGTGGACGTCACTCTCCTCACTGTTTTCTATGGTGGGGTCCACTCCAGCTTTGGATCTGCCTCATTCTTTTGATCATGCCCTAAAATGATCTCTCCAAATGGATGGACAGTGTAGATACAACACATACATCATAGTGGGCCCCACATAATTCAGTGACGTCACTTTAATAGCGAGTCTAACTACTCAAGAGTCACTCCCCATATATATATATATAAGGGATTGAATTTTTGGCGCATGCCCACCATAATGTGTATGCAAAATCCACTCTAACAATTAGATGCGTAATCATTTGGCCCGAATTTAAAAAAATTAGGTTAACACGAGATTCATGTGAGCCATACCAAAGAAAATACTTGGTATAGAAAGACATCCACCTTTGAAACTTATAGGACCCACCATGATGATTATATAAAATGAATACATTAGTTTATCTAATGGATCCCATCATTTTGTCTAATGGAACCATATCACTTTGTCAAATGAACCCGTCACTTTGTCTATTAAAACCCCATCATTTTATTTGACAAGCCACCACTTTATCTAGTGAATTCCTATCACTTTGCGAAGTAACATCATCACTTTGTCTAGTGGAACCAAGTCACTTTATTTAAAAACTCGTCATTTTATCAAGCGAAACCCTATCAATCTGTCTGGCAACCCCATCACGGTGGGCCCTAGAAAAGTTTCAATGGTGAGAATCATTATCACCGCTGCTTCCTACGGCGTGGTCCACTTGAGCCTTGGATCTGCCTAATTTTTGTGAATATACCCTGAAATGATACCAAAAAATGGATAGACGGTGTGGATACAACCCATACATCATGGTGCACACTCAAAACTCTAGTCGAGGCGTGGGTAGGATGCAATCCGCGTTAGGGTGTTTTTTTTTTTTTTTTAAATTTTTTTATTTATTTACGTAAGCACGCCCTCGCCCACACGGATTTAGAGACGGAAACATCCCATGGGGACTTCCTGGGGCCCACCATCATGTATTTCATGTATCTACTCTGTCCATTCATTTTAAAATATAGTTTTAGGATACAATGTCAAAAAGGAGTTAAATAGAAGGCCCAAGTAGATCACACTATATGTCAATAGTAGACACGTAATCTCCACTATTTCCTATAATGTGATCCACTCGAGCTTTTGATTTGCCTTCGGTTTTGGGCTCATGCCCTAAAATGAGCTGTCAAAATAGATAGACAGCTTACATAAAAACACACATTTCGTCGGGCCCCATAAAGTTACTTATGGGACGGGTGGGGGTAGTAGCTTTTAGCTACGGATTAACACTGTAGCAAAATGGCTACGGTTTAAATACATAGCTAAAAACTACCATAGTCTGAATCCTTTGCTCCTTTTTTTAGTAGTGAAGGTTAAACGAGACAAAACAAATAGGGTTCCATTAGACAAAGTTATAGATTGTAGGAAAAAGTAATGGGTTACAAGACAAAGTGACCTGGTTCCACTAAACGAAGTGACGAGGCTGGAAGACAAAGCGACTGGGTTCCACCAGATAAAGTGATGACGTTGCTGGACAAAGTTATGAGGCTGTTGGATGAAGTGACGAGGTTCACTAGACAAAGTGATTGGGTTGCTAGACAAGGTGATGAGGTTATACTAGATAAAGAAACTATGTAGTAAGACAAAGTAATAAAATTCTATTGTATCAAGTGATAGGGTTGTATTAGATAGAGAGTGACGAGGTTGCTGGATGAAATGATGGGATTTCACCAGACAAAGTGAAAGGGGTGCTAGACAAAGTGACAAGCTTCTAATAGACAAAGTGAGGTGATTATTGGACAAAGTAATGAGGTTCCATTAGGCAAAGTGACGATGTTCCACTAGATAAAGTGATGGGGTTGCCAGAAAAATTGATAGAGCTTTGCTTGATAAAGTGATGGGATTGACATTACTTAATTTAGAGGGAACTCCTTCTTTACACATATTATTAAGCTCTCAAATTTATTAATTGCCAAAATGATATGAATGGTGTGCATGCTAGGTGGATTTCATTCTTCTACAAATTCACATTTGTACTAAATCATAAGTCTGGGCAACAGATCAGAGTGATTGATGCACTTGGCAAATATGCAACATTGTTAATGACTATAAGTGATGACATTGTCGGGTTCGAATACCTCAAAGACTTATATGCCACCGACGATGACTTCATGGACGCATGCATGTATTAGATGTCAGGAAGGTCAGCCCAACGATCTCAACATTTATGATAGATTTCTCTTCAAAGGAAATCAATTATCCACTCCCTGGAGTTCATTGTGAAACTGTATCATCCAAGAGCTACATGGAGATGGTCTCAATGGTCATCTAGGGTGAGACAAGACAATAACTTTCCTAGAAGAACGTTATTATTTGCCACAGTTAAAACGGGATGTGGGAAGAGCAATGTAGCGATGTCACATGTGTCAGGCATTTAAGGGGCGATCAAAAAACATGAGAATATATACTCCATTCCTTGTCTCCGGCAACTATTGGGAGGATTTGTTTATAGACTTTGTGCTAGGTCTCCCATGGACCCAATGTGGTGTGGATTCTATCTTCATCATGCTGGACAAATTTTCCAAGATGGCCCATTTCATATTGTACAAGAAAACTCTCGACACTACGCACGTTGCAAATTTATTTTTTTGAGAAGTCGTTCGACTACATGAGGTTCCAAAATTCATCACATCAGATCATGACACTAAGTTCGTTAGTTATTTTTTGAAGACTTTGTGGCGACAATTTGACACCCAGTTACAGTTCAATAGTGTGTATCACTCGCAGACTGATGGACAAATTGAGGTAGTGAATCATACACTTGGAAACCTTATATGATGCATTTCGGGTGATAAACCCAAACTGTAGAATTTGGCCTTGGTTCAGTTAGAATCTTCGTTCAATAACATGTTGAACCATTCCACCAGCAATTCCTCATTTGAAAGTATGTATGGACGAGTACCTCAACACACCCTTAATTTAATTCCCTTTCCCAAACTCTGGAGCATGAGTTAGGGCTGAAAGTCGGGCGGGTTGGGTCGGGTTGGTGCTCAACCCTAGCCCAACCCAAGGTTCTTGTACCTCAACCATAACCCAACCCAACCTCGGGTTGGGAATTCTCAACCCAATCCCAACCCAAGCGGGTTCGGTCGGGTTGGTCGGGTTGATCGGGTAGATACATGCTAATATTTTAATGATTCCATTAGTTTATTATATTTCAATACAAGTTTTATTTTTTATATCTATAATTTTATTAATCACATACATACTTATTTATCGTAAAGAACTTCATATATTCTAAACAAACAAGCTAAAATAAATGACAACTACGTATTTAAAAGTCGTGTTGTGTAGCACACAATCTATTTGGGAGAGAGAAATCTAGCATTTCTTGTTAGCTTGAGTCATCGGAAATGATGTGGACCAATGAGACCCAACAACACAGAAATTTCCTATGTCTTCAACACATACGATCCACACTCAATTATAATCTATAAGTAACTTCTATATTGATCGGGTTCGGGTTGGGTCGGGCAACCTAAGACCTCAACTCGAGCCTGACCCAAGTTTTATCGGGTTGGTGTTTGTATAGCCCAAGCCTGAGATCGGACTCTATACATCCCGCCCAAGCCCAACCCAATGTCGGGTCGGTCACGGGTTGATCGGGTTCAACCCACCCAACTTTCAGCCCTAGCATGAGTGTTATTGCAGAATATATGGCAGACCGAATCATAAGAGTACATTGATGTTCAAGCCTAATTGAAGGCATCCAATGATAAGTATAAGGAGAATGCTAACACCCATCGGCGTTTGAAGGCATTCAATGTGGGCGACAACGTGATGGTTCATATGCGCAAAGAGAGATTTCTGACTGAGACGTACAATAAGCTGAAGAACAAGAAGATTGGATGGGTACCCATCCTCCATAAGATCAATGACCATGCTTATGTTGTTGATCTTCCATGAAGATATGGAGATCCCATGCACGTTCAATGTAGCGGACTCGTATGAGTATTATGAACTGAATCCGATGAATAACTCGAGGACGAGTTCTTTTGAAATGGAGGGTACTGATGTAGAATGGGTTGCGAACTCTTTCATGGCTAAGATGGACCAGAGAAAAGAAGTCAAGTAGGATCAAACACACTTAGCATAGTTGGATCGGTCGACAGGTCGAAATTATGCCAGAAATTCCAAATTACTTGCTGGCTGATTTCTGTTAGTTTAGACAGGTCGAAACATTATTTAACACATTGAAATATTGTTCCAAATTACTTGCTAGCTGATTTCTGTTAATTTAGACAGGCTGACAGGTCGAAATCTAGTTCAACAGGTTAACAGATCGGGTCAATCGGTCAAAAATCACATAATTTTTTGTTTAAATCTCTGAACCCTTTTTGGTTGTTTCGACCTGTCGATGGGTAGTGGAATTTCCATATATATATATATATATATATAGAAATTGTTGCCTTAATTCATTAGGACTCTTTGATTATGATTTTAGGGTTTGTTTAGAGTTATTTAAAGGTGTTAAACTCATTTTTATGATTATCTATCAATTAAAACTTCTTACAAATTCTATTTTTTCTCATGAATTCGAAATTTTCTCTTATGGATTCAAGAGTACCTTGCGGATTCAGGGTATTTATCGATTGAGGAAGACGATGGACCTCATCACGTCCTCCCCTATGTCACATCTTGTACGTTACCAGCTTCTTTATAAAAGAATTATATAATGTTAGTTAGGTGTTAGTAGATATTTTAAATGTTTTTATTTATTAAATTACAATTTGATTACCTTCACTTTTTATGCTTACAAATGTAATTCATATGGATGCTGCGTCCATGCAAACACTAAAAATCAAATAATGCATCAAAATCCACTAAAAGATGAAATTTAGAAAACAAACGCATTGCAAAGAGACTGCAAAAGATTTGATACCGAAATTTCACATAATAAGCAAGATTGCGTGTTCCCGAAAATCTGCCAAACTGGAAGATCCTAACCCTTCAATCTTTGGCCAATTATCTGTCTAAGAATCAGATCCCCGTTGGTTTTTTTTGTTTTTTTTCGTTTCTTTTATTAACCGACTAACTTTTTAAGCCACAGAGTGAAGGGGTCCTGAGACCTAACCCGGTCTATCAGTTCAACAGTCTGCATTACCAAGTCATAGTCCCCAAATTTAGATGGCCAAGATGAAATCAATCAAATTGTTCAAAGACTGGTTAGAAGATCCTCCTTTCCTCAGGCAACGGTCCACATTCTCCTTCAGATCCTCGATCCTTTCCTTCATCCCCTCGCCTTCCTGTCCCACCATTAGTTTTCTAATGGCCCACTCTATCTTGTCTCTGTCCAACCCATGCTCTAGTCGAATCCCCACCCTCCAAACATGGCTTACCAGCCTGGCATTCATGGATTGGTCCCCGAAACATGGCCAACAAAGCATGGGGACCCCTTCACATATGCTCTCCAGCGTTGAATTCCATCCGCAATGTGTCCAAACACCTCCCACTGATGGATGAGCCAGCACCTCCTGTTGTGGAGCCCACTTGACAATAAGGCCTCGATCGCCTAGCATGTCTTCGAACCCCTCAGGAAACTCGACCCACTTGGAGCCATGAACTAAGCCAGTCTGGACCACCCACATGAATGGCTGGCCACTGTGGGCCAGGCCCCATGCGGTCTCAATCAGTTCACTCCTATCCATTGCAGCTATACTCCCAAAGCTCACATAGATAATGGTTCTCGGTGCTTGTCGGTCTAGCCAAGTGATACAGCTGTGGTCTTCCATTAGCAGGCTGCTGGAGTTGCACGTCTCCGTCAAGTGCTTGTGGAGCGGCCCGATTGGGTAGACATGAATCTGGAAATCGTGGCGGAATTCCGCCAATGTGGTTTGTTCAAGGCAATCTATAGTGTTGACAATGAGCCCTGATGAGATCCTCGTGGCCATGATCAACTGGTCTATCAACTGAAACAATGTGTCCAAGTTGGATGCACTGAAGACAGGTAGGTCTTTGATTCATAGGTTGGGAAGGTCTGGCAATTGGCCATCTGAGTTGGGATGATCTGGTGACACACATTAGTAAATTTGTTCATGGGTGAGAAATAGAAACATGTGAAATTATCAAAAAGAGTTGCATCGGGCCGTTGATGTCCTGGCCCATGGTTTGGGGAACAAGACTGTTGGTTTGATGGATTTCTTAGTCCGACAAGTGGCCATGATGTGAAAATTCCCTGCATTTGTTTCTCAGCAGTCTAGCTGCAGCCCATTGATCAAAGGGTTAGGATTGAACCTTCAGTGGGGTCCGAAAGTATAAGACCAACGCCTACTACCACAGAAGGGCCAAACCAGAGCCCAAAATTTTTTCTTGGGCCTGGGCTCGACCAGGTATGAAAATTTGATCAGGCCCATATTGCCCACATGAATGTTCCTAATCCATCCATTGATAAGTGGGCCACATGTACAAATAACTAGACATTCCGAGAAATGAAATCAATGGCCTACATTCAAGATGCTGGTATCTTCTAAACAAGGATTGAATGACGTGTACGTTGGTTATCTGGTCCGGCCGGGCTGGGCTATCCTTGGCTAAGCTAGGTTGAGGTAAAATAATTTGAGATAGCCTATATAAATATTTATTGGACCGTGCATGCCTGGTACACACTACGCCAGCAAAAAAAAAGGACGGTCCAAAACCATCTCAAATGACCAAAAAGGACGGTCATGGACCATCGCATGGGCCGTCAAAATTTGACGTGTCATATTACTTAAAGGACAGTCGAAAACCGTCATTCTTATTGACGAAAAGAGGACGGTCATGGACTGTCCTTAAAAAGGATGGTCATGGACCGTCCTTAAAGAGGACGGTCATGGACCATCTCTTATGAGCCTTTAAAAGACGGCCATCGACCGTCCTTTAAAAGGACGGTCATGGACCATACTTAAAAAGGACTGTCATAGACCGTCTCTGATGAGCCTTCAAAGGACGGTCATGGACCGTCCTTAAAAAGGACTGTCATGGACCGTCTCTTATAGCCCTTCAAAGGACGGTTATGGACCGTCCTTAAAAAGGACTGTCATGGACCGTCTCTTATGAGCCTTCAAAGGATGGCCACAGACCATTCTTAAAAAGGACTGTCATGGACTGTCCCTTATGAGCCTTCAAGCACATTTTCAAATTTGAGAGGATCAATATACACCTGTTACAATATATTTCATCGTATTCTTCCTGATATACACCTGTTATATAATATATTTCATCATATTCACATTCATATCCATCTAAACCTAAACTACGTAAATCCAACATAAACTATATTCATCCAAACATAAACTACAACCATCCAAACACACAATCTTATCCACATTACATTCATCCACGCATAAATACATATAAGTTTAACATTATAAATAAAAAAAGGAAAAAAATTAGCAACAATTTTCTTTTTGTGTCTTTCATCTGAAAAAATAAAACATTATAATTCAGAATCATGAAGAATTGCATAAACATCTTCCAAAAAAGTGGGTGCTTTTTTAAAATAAAACTGATCATTAAAATATAACTAATGCAAGCAAATAATGCAAAAAAGTGTTTCAATTCAAGTTAATAGAAACAACAACAAAAATTAAAGCTCTATAAAAAGGGGCATGTGTTAAAAGGGATACATTCTTGTTTGTTGCCATGTGATTGGGCTACAATTCAAGTTAATAGAAACAAAAAAAAATAAAAATTAAAGCTTTGTAAAAAGGGGCATGTGTTAAAAGGGATACATTCTTGTTTCTTGCCATGTGATTGGGCTACATTATTACAACAATTGGGTTTGGGTTTGGGATCGGGTTTAGGTTTAGGTTTTCAAGTTTAGGTTTAGGTTTTGGTTAGGGAGTTGAGATTAGGATTAGGTGTAGGTCTAGGTTTAAGGATTTGAGAATACATTTAGGTTTTAGGTTTAGGTTTAGGTTTTAGGTTATAGGTTTAGGTTTAGGTTTAGGATTAGGTTTTAGGTTATAAGTTTAGGTTATAGGTTATAGGTTAAAGGTTAAGGTTTAGGTTATAGGTTTTGGTTTAGGTTTAGGTTAAGGTTTAGGTTTAGGTTATAGGTTTAGGTTAAGGTTTAGGTTTAGGAAATTGGGTCCGGGTTCAAGATCGGGTTTAGGTTTTGGTTTTCAAGTTTAGGTTTAAGTTTAGGTTAGGGAGTTGAGATTAGGATTAGGTGTAGGTTTAGGTTTAAGGATTTGAGAATAGATTTCGATTTTAGGTTTAGGTTTAGGTTTTTGGCTTAGGTTTAGGTTATAGGTTTAGGTTATAAGTGCAGGTAATAAGTTTAGGTTTAGGTTAGGTTATAGGTTAAGGTTTAGGGAATTGAGAATAGGTTAAGGTTTAGGTTTAAAAAATCAGGTTCGGGTTTGGGATCGGGTTTAGGTTTGGGTTTTCAAGTTTAGGTTTAGGTTTAGGTTAGGGAGTTGAGATTAGGATTAGGTGTAGGTTTAGGTTTAGGGATTTGAGAATACATTTAGGTTTTATGTTTAGGTTTAGGTTATAGGTTTAGGTTTAGGTTTAGGTTAAGGTTTAGGTTTAGGTTTAGGTTTAGGTTAAGGTTATAAGCTATATAGGTTTAGGAAATTGAGAATAGGTTAATGTTTAGGTTTAGGAAATTGGGTGCGCTTTGGGGATCGGGTTTAAGTTTGGGTTTTCAGGTTTAGGTTTAGGTTTAGGTTAGGGAGTTGAGCTTAGGATTAGGTGTAGGTTTAGGTATAGGGATTCGAGAATACATTTAGGTTTTAGGTTTAGATTTAGGTTATATGTTATATAGGTTTAGGTTTAGGTTTAGGTTTAGGTTATAAGCTATAGGTTTAGGGAATTGAGAATAGGTTAAGGTTTAGGTTTAAGAAATCGGGTTTGGGTTCGAGATCGGGTTTAGGTTTGGGTTTTCAAGTTTAGGTTTAGGTTCGGGAGTTGAGATTAGGATTATGTGTAGGTTTAGGTTTAGGGATTTGAGAATACATTTAGGTTTTAGGTTTAGGTTTAGGTTATAGGTTATTGGTTTAGGTTTAGGTTTAGGTTATAAGCTATAGGTTTAGGGAATTGAGAATAGGTTAAGGTTTAGGTTTAGGAAATCGGGTTCGGGTTTGGGATCGGGTTTAGGTATGGGTTTTCAAATTTAGGTTTAGGTTTAAGTTAGGGAGTTGAGATTAGGATTAGGTGTAGGTTTAGGTTTAGGGATTTGAGAATACATTAAGGTTTAGGTTTAGGAAATCAGGTTCGGTTTCGGGATCGGGTTTAGGTTTGAGTTTTCAAGTTTAGGTTTAGGTTTAGGTTAGGGAGTTGAGATTAGGATTAGGTGTAGGTTTAGGTTTAGGGATTTGAGAATACATTAAGGTTTAGGTTTAGGTATCGGGTTTAGGTTCGGAATCGGGTTTAGGTTTGAGTTTTCAAGTTTAGGTTTAGGTTTAGGTTAGGGAGTTGAGATTAGGATTAGGTGTAGGTTTAGGTTTAGGGATTTGAGAATACATTTAGGTTTTAAGTTTAGGTTTAGGTTATAAGTTACTGGTTTAAGTTTAGGTTTAGGTTAATGTTAAGGTTTAGGATTAGGTTTAGGTTATAAGCTATAGGTTTAGGGAATTGAGAATAGGTTAAGGTTTAGGTTTAGGAAATCGGGTTCGGGTTCGGGATCGGGTTTAGGTATGGGTTTTCAAGTTTAGGTTTAGGTTTAGGTTAGGGAGTTGAGATTAGGATTAGGTGTAGGTATAGGTTTAGGGATTTGAGAATACATTAAGGTTTAGGTTTAGGAAATCGGGTTCGGTTTCAGGATCGGGTTTAGGTTCTAGCTTTCAAGTTTAGGTTTAGGTTTAGGTTAGGGAGTTGAGATTAGGATTAGGTGTAGGTTTAGGTTTAGGGATTTGAGAATACATTTAGGTTT
Source organism: Magnolia sinica (assembly GCF_029962835.1). Classification (NCBI taxonomy): domain Eukaryota; kingdom Viridiplantae; phylum Streptophyta; class Magnoliopsida; order Magnoliales; family Magnoliaceae; genus Magnolia; species Magnolia sinica. The sequence continues at coordinate 5,926,581 of NC_080580.1, forward strand.
TAAGTTTTGGTTTAGGTTATAGGTTATAGGTTTAGGTTACGGTATAGGTTTAGATTTCGGTTTATGTTATAAGCAATAGGTTTAGGGAATTAAGAATAGGTTAAAGTTTAGGTTTAGGAAATCGGGTTCGGGTTCGGGATCGGGTTTAGGTTTTGGTTTTCAAGTTTAGGTTTAGGTTTAGGTTAGGGAGTTGAAATTAGGATTAGGTGTTGGTTTAGGTTTAGGGATTTGAGAATACATTAAGGTTTAGGTTTAGGTAGTCAGGTTTGAGTTTGGGATCGGGGTTAGGTTTGAGTTTTCAAGTTTAGGTTTAGGTTTTGGTTTGGGAGTTGAGATTAGGATTAGGTGTAGGTTTAGGTTTAGGGATTTGAGAATACATTGAGGTTTTAGGTTTAGGTTTAGGTTATAAGTTACAGGTTTAGGTTTAGGTTTAGGCTTAGGTTTAGGTTATAAGTTATAGGTTTAGGGAATTGAGAATAGGTTAAGGTTTAGGTTTAGAAAATCGGGTTCGGGTTCGAGATCGGGTTTAAGTTTTGGTTTTCAAGTTTAGGTCTAAGTTTAAGTTAGGGAGTTAAGATTAGGATTAGGTGTAGGTTTAGGTTTAGGGATTTGACAATACATTTAGGTTTTAGGTTTAGGTTTAGATTATAAGTTACAGGTTTAGGTTTAGGTTTAGGTTAAGGTTTAGGTTTAAGCTTAGGTTTAGGTTATAAGCTATAGGTTTAGGGAATTGAGAATAGGTTAAGGTTTAGGTTTAGGAAATCGGGTTCGAGTTCGGGATCGGGTTTAGGTTTTGGTTTCCAAGTTTAGGTTTAGGTTTAGGTTAGGGATTTGAGATTAGGATTAGGTGTAGGTTTAGGTTTAGGGATTTGAGAATACATTTAGGTTTTAGGTTTTGGTTTAGGTTATAGGTTATAGGTTTAGGTTTAGGTTTAGGTTACGGTATAGGTTTAGGTTTCGGTTTATGTTATAAGCAATAGGTTTAGAGAACTGAGAATAGGTTAAGGTTTAGGTTTAGGAAATCGGGTTCGGGTTCGGGATCGGGTTTAGGTTTTGGTTTTCAAGTTTAGGTTTAGGTTTAGGTTTGGGAGTTGAGATTAGGATTAGGTGTAGGTTTAGGTTTAAGGATTTGAGAATACATTAAGGTTTTAGGTTTTAGTTATAGGTTATAGGTTATAGGTTTAGGTTTAGGTTTAGGGTTAGGTTTCGGTTTAGGTTACAAGATATAGGTTTAGGGCATTGAGAATAGGTTAAGGTTTAGGTTTAGGAAATCGGGTTCGGGTTCGGGATCGGGTTTAAGTTTGAGTTTTCAAGTTTAGGTGTGGGTTTAGTTTAGGGAGTTGAGATTAGGATTAGGTGTAGGTTTAGGTTTAGGGATTTAAGAATACATTTAGGTTTTAGGTTTAGGTTATAGATTATAGGTTATAGGTTTAGGTTTAGGTTGTAAGATATAGGTTTAGGGAATTGAGAATAGGTTAAGGATTAGGTTTAGGAAATCAAATTCGAGTTCAGGATCGGGTTTTGGTTTGGGTTTTCAAGTTTAGGTTTAGGTTTAGATTAGGGAGTTGTGATTAGGATTAGGTGTAGGTTTAGGTTTAGGGATTTGAGAATACATTAGGGTTTAGGTTTAGGTTTAGGTTATAGGTTATAGGTTTAGGTTTAGGTTAAGGTTATATGTTAAGGTTAAGGTTATAGGTTTAGGTTTAGGTTTAGGTTATAGGTTTAGGTTTAGGTTAGGTTATAGGTTTTTGGTTAAGGTTTATGTTATAGTTATAGGTTTTGGGATTTGAAAATAGGTTATAGGTTATAGGTTATAGGTTTAGGTTAAGGTTTAGGTTTTGGGATTTGAGAATAGGTTTAGGTTATAAGTATAAGTTTAGGTTAGGCTGTAGGTTAAAGTTTAAGGAATTGAATTTAGGTTATAGGTTTAGGTTGTAGTTATAGGTTTTGGAATTTAAGAATAGGTTTAGGTTATAGGTTAAGGGTGTGGTCCCTACAAATATAGATATAAACACGGCCTGCTCCAATTGGCCAGGCCCTTCCAATGTTGTCCATAGAAAATGTACAGCTTCATCATGGTCATAACAGCAGTTCCTATCTTCCAAGGACTCCCGCTCAACATCCGGATAGCTCCGACGCACATCCGGGTATACTCCATCAATTTCAAGAAAATACATAAATATGGCCTGTCCAAATGGCCAGGTCACTCCAATGCTGTCCATAGGAAATGGATAGCTTCATCATGGTCATAACAGCAGTTCCCACCTTCCAGGGACCCCCGCTCAACATCCGGATAGTTCCGACGCACATCTGAATCTGCTCCATCAATTTCGAGTTAATACATTTAAAAACAACATAATTATATCTAAAAGCACTTGGATACCTGAGGAAGGCCTCCCATATTCGTATTGTTGGTTACTCATCCCTTTGTCTATAAGCCACAATCGACTAACACTTTCTATTGCTACCTGTACTCTGAAACCAACACAAATATAACTGGGAAACAATATAAGGTATAAGAAAAAATGAATTTACCTGTACACATTATTAAATATTTCCCTATAAGGAGGTGATATTATATCTTTGATAGCCACAACCTGTATGACAGAGAAAAATGCAATTGATACAGTCTGTTACAATTCAAAGGAGAAAAAAGATTTGTGGTTGCACCGATATTCTAGTACATTACGAACGGCTGCCTACGTACCCTAAAAGTCAGATTGGGATCAAGCCACGACGTAGTTCTTTTTAATTAACCAAGTTACTAAAGGTCATAAATTTCATATTTAACAAAGTATCACTGAACGTCGTCTTAAATCGTTTCTAGTTCGGATTTGAAAATAGGTTTAGGTTAAGGTTATAAGTTTAGGTAAAGGTTATAAGTTTAGGTTATAGGTTAAGGTTTAGGTTTAGGTTTAGGTTATAGGTTATATGTTAAGGTTTGGGTTAAGGTTTAGGTTAGGTTAAGGTTATAGGTTTAGGTTATAAGTGTAGGTTATAGGTTTAGGTTTAGGTTATGTTATAGGTTAAGGTTTAGGGAATTGAGAATATGTGTAGGTTTAGGTTTAGGAAATCAAGTTCGGGTTAAGGTTTAGGTTATAGGTTTTGGGATTTGAGAATAGGTTTAGGTTATAAGTATATGTTTAGGTTATAAGAATAGGTTTAGGTTTAGGTTTTATGTTTAGGTTAAGGTTATAGGTTTAAGTTATATGTTTAGGTTTAGGTTATAAGTATAGGTTATAGGTTCCAGTTTAGGTTAGGTTATAGGTTAAGGTTTAGGGAATTGAGTTTAGGTTTTAGGTTAGGGAGTTGAGATTCGGTGTAGGTTTATGTTTAAGGATTTGAGAATACGTTAAGGTTTAGGTTTAGGAAATCGGGTTCGGGTTCGAGATTGGGTTTACATTTGGGTTTTAGGTTTAGGTTTAGGTTATAGGTTATAACATTAGGTTATAGGTTTCGGTTTAGGTTATAGGTTTTGGGATTTGAGAATAGGTTATATATTATTATAAATTCAGAATAACATTTTCAGAGAAGTTCCCTACATTAAACACTTGCCTATGTAATTCAATTGTCTTCAGTAAAATCAAATTAAGGGCATAGATGTAATTGTACCACGGACATCCAACCCTAGGTACTCTTTTCTTCTCTCTCAAATTCTTTTCTACTTTTAAGTAAACAAAAGACAAAAAACCCTCATTCTCCAACCCTAGGTACTCTTTTCTTCTCTCTCAAATTCTTTTCTTCTTTAAGAAAGAAAAGGCCAGAAAACCCTCATTCTCTTTTTCTTTCACAAATACCATCTCCTTTTGGTTCCATAAAAATTGCCCTAATTACCTTCTTTAAAAGAGTAAGCGTGTCCCTATTCTCTGTAGTCATAATATCATGGGTTAAATCATGTAAAGAGGTGTGTCTGTGCATGAGTTTTATAGTCATATAGAGTACAACACTCATGACTACAGAAACTCATGGGTGCACACATAACGCATATACCTATGTACACTCCCATGCATGTTATAACAGAACTTGGAGCATTTAAGTGCATTAGCCCTTGAGAGAGAATCTTATAAAAGCCTAATAGTCATCTCCATACTGAAAAGTTACTGGGCTGCAGATTGGGCTAGATCTCCATCTGAAATATGATCTAAAATTCAATGCGGTACATTTGTGGGTGGAATTAGTCACATGGAAAAGTAAAAAAGATAAGTCTTGTGGAGTGGTCTTATGCAGAAGAAAAGTACAAGACGTCAAGGCCATGGCACTATTTGTGAGCTAGAGTGGTTGAGAATCATGTGGCATCAAATATTTCCAATATAAGTGTTTCATGAAAGAAACAACCATAACGAGGTTGACTTTCACTTCATCGATAAGGTCTCCAACAACAAAATTTCGACTCATATCTTAAATCTCAAGATCAACTCGTAGATATGTTCACCAAAGAACTTGGATGCAAATCAATTTAATCAAGTTTACTACAAGCAGGACATCAATGATATCTACACACCGGCTTTAGCGTAAGTGTTAAAGTTGATGTATTATGGGTCATACAGCTATATGACAAGTTTGGTGAGCAATGTGGAACATATGGTCCACACTATGTATACCCGAGCATTTTGTATTATGGGGGAAGTTCTGCCATTATGTATTTTATTAATAAAGCATGGGAGTGGGAGCATGTGACCTAACTAATCATACTTTCCCTTCTTTTCGTCTCACTTTCTTCCTTTTGACCATTTCCATTGGATGGCTAGGATCATCTGATAAGGGAGGTATATAGTATGCTTCATTCGGTCATGGGCCCAGCCAAATCAGCAACTTATTCCCCCACAAGTTGAGTCCCACTTGTACCATTGCAAAAAAATAAAAAGAAAAAAATTTTGCTGTTTCCTTCAACCCAATCATATAATTAAATTTGCTGTTTCCTTCAACCCAATCATATAGTAACTCATTATTAATACTGCAAAGGAAACCTTAGGCAGAACAAGATAATACCTTCCTCTTGAGGACATGATGAGATGAGCAGGATTGTGTAAAAACCTAGATAACTTCTCAAGCTTCTCTTGACCATCCAAAAAGATAGTTCCCCGTGTATATGATTCTGATAATAAGCTGGGGGTTACGTAGGCGTCTGATGAAACAGAAGTTTGTTGATATATGAAATCCACAATGACCGACGATGGTAAATCTGTTTCCATGTTCTCGATCAAGATATAATGGTAATTTCTGGTTTCCTTGAGACTCTTTGTAAAAAAATATTCACCACCTCCCAAGTCCATATCCTGTCCAATCTTTTTCCGAACATTCCCATACCCTGCATTGTGAAAATTTAAACAGAAAAAAAAAAGAAGAAGAGGGCGTGTTAGGACAGATCTCGCCTTCTTGTACTTGAGACAAATTTAACTGTAAATAGAAGATAACCTTTAAATGTTTGCGTTACATGGCCCTGCCTAGGATTCTTCTTTTCCTACAAAGACATAAGAGACCGCATGAGGCAATTATCAGTTGATTGCATGAAGAAACTCCAGAAACTGAATACTCAAGCTGCTAGACAAAGACAACCATATGATGTGCCATTTAATTCTAGAGGAATAGACAACTATGTGTTATCTCCCACCATTTTCTAAATGGTGGTGACTCATCCAACATACATGCGGTGCATGTGCTAGTCAATACCAACCATCCAAATCATGTGCCCCACTGTGCATGGACCATATCCAGCATCTTGACAATTCAGTATCAGGCTTACAATTTGGACAATGACCATTCTCTTGTAACTCTTCATTTGAGGCCACCAATTGGATAGCAAGGATCACTCGATGAGTAAGTCATCCCCAGTTAAGAAATGGTGCAAAACCAAGTATTCCCATCTTATTTCCAGATATATCTACATTATTCTAGCAAAATGCAGAAGAATAAGTCCATGATTGTGTGGAAATTCTAGAGAAACCTACCTTAGAATTGAATGTTTGAGGTTTATAAGGCATGTTGGGCTCACATTTGACAGCAGATCCACAGGTTTCATCAAAACATGCAGCACATGCATTTGCTGAAATTTCATGTTCAGTGGCGAAAGAAGCACGATGTGAACCCAATTCAAGTTTCTTTCTTAATATTTCCAAAAAGAAATCCATTGTCATCTGTCCCATTCACCACACCTACGCTATACATGTAAAGCAAGGCAACCTGTCCAAATCATGGGCCCAATGTGAATAAAGCATAGACTGACATTCATACCAAACAAATGATTTAACCATCTGATTGGATTGCTCTTGTAGAACTTCAACCACTGAGCATCCACTACCAAACAAATGATTTAACCATGCAATTGCTCCATAACCTCGGGCGCCATCCTACCGAGAACAAGTAGAAAGAAAGGCCTTACCGTAGATGAGTTTAGTTGGTGCATTAGAATATTAAAAAAACAAGATCCACATATTAATACCAGGCTGTAGAGGCCATCAGACAGATAAACACATGATTTCAAAGAATAACTTTAAAGAACTTTTTTCATTGACAGGTGTAAAGCTAATAATATGCCCACAAAAAGTAATACACCATTCTCAACAAGTGTGTGTGTGTGTGTGTGTGTGAGAGAGAGAGAGAGAGAGAGAGAGAGAGAGAGAGAGAGCAATGCAAGATTTGTTGCAAGAGAAACCATTGGAAATATTTCATTCTCACCAGAGATGTTAGTTCAAGGCTGCAAAGAAACACAAGGGCATTATCTGGATAACTAATGTGGAATTAATGTCTCTAAGATAAAAGCATCAAAAGACAAGACTAGGATTGTCTCAAGTTTTTTCATTTTAAAAAACTTTTTGACCTTTTTGCAGCATCAGCCTCTAGAGTGGGAATCATAAAGGAAACCTAAGGTCAAGCCATAAAGGATGATCCATTCATAGTCTTCTGGGGTGATCTAGAAAGGTAATGAAGGTCAGGCAAGCAAAAGTGCTTCTTGCAATGGAGAGATGCAACACATATGAAGGGCAAGTTCACTGATCAAAGAAATCACAGGGTCCAAAATTCTGATAGGACAGTTTGTGGGGTTCACTTAACTAATTATGTGGATGGTGGAGCCCACCACTGATTTGAAAAATGTGGTGGGCCCACTCTTAAGTTGTATCAAGCATTAATGAAAATTATCTCAGGTCATGTAAGAAATAATAATAAATGATGTGAGACTATTTAATCAGTAGCTAATATCAAAACAACCATGTAGAAACAAGAAACATGAACAAGCAACCAAATGTAGCTGCACCAATTAAACACCATTGCCCCGATTAACCACATATTCCACATCAGTTTTTGTAACTGATCCAATCGAGGAGTATTCCAAAGTTGGTCACTCAGTTTTCGAGTTCTTTTTGCTTTTTCTTTTCTTTTCTTATTCTTTTTTAAAGTTTTTGAGTTTACTCGATGAACTAATTAACAAGTCACTTATATTCTGAAGCTTTACTCTGACAACAATTGACAAAGCCTTTTTTAATGGATTCGCAGTTAGTTTCATTACTTACAAACTACGAACTAAGTCCTCCTGGCTCAGTTCTGAGCTAATCAATGAGATTTTTCAAAACTGATTTCATATTTAGCTCCAATCAAAATTCCAAACTTCTCTCCAAGTTGATTGATAAATCAAGCTCCAAAGTGATCTCTAAGACTAACCTCTGACTTGAAGGAACAATAGCTCTTAGATTTATCCACAAAAACAACCTAATTTTCTGAATTATCAACTTTCCCAATTGTTTGTGGGAAGTTTGGGAGAGACCCACTTTTGAAACAGGGAGAAAGGAGAAAAAGAAAAACAAAACAGAGGAGAATCTAAGATTTGATAGGAACATCACTGTCGGACTTTCCATTTCTGGGTATCATCCACCAGATCTTGGATCTGAAAGACAGAACAATCTGTATCCCTTATTGTGACCACATAAAGACCAAAGAAAACCTTAAGATGAGAAGGAAATAAATCTTCCAAATGCTAACTATGTTTGTTGAAATGCACTACCAAAAGGACTTGTTTGAGTTAGAGTTGATCAAAAGCCTAGCCTCCAAAGCCAGGCTTCTGCCCAAATACAGAAGATGTTGTTTCAAGGAAGAAAAGACTTTTAGTCAGACGCCAATAGAATTACTGCATGTCACAAAATAAACACTTGAAGCCGATTCACATGGAAAAAAAAAAAAAAACCATTCGACTGAATACTTTCCCTCCACATCTCGTAAATAGGATTTTTCTAAAGAGATTGTTTCTGTCAGGCATTTCATCAAACATGCAACAGGCATCGTCAAGCTAGACCATTGGATGTATCTAGAGATCATGCAATTCCATGCAACGAGATCAAACCCATCAATTTGCTTGAAGATGGAGACGTATGAATCTAGTATCAAACTTAAGAAAGAAAAAGATCTCCACTATCAAAATCGTAGGAATTGCAAATGAACACCGTAGGAAGAGAAGTCACGAAAATTACATTTAAAAAAATAAAATTAATCTTCCAAACTGTAGGAATTGTACATGAAACAAAGAAAATCCATAAAAATCAACAGACCTTGGAGTATCCATCCGTATGAAAAGCTTTTCATACTCATGGAGAGATGCAGTCCACTCGCCACCTGCACCTGCCGCAACGAGTCCACGAACCGGAAGACGCGCGATGGCTTCCAGCCCGTCATCCAGAGAGGCATTCTCCAGGGAGTTCAGCGACGTTGGAGAAGAGGGAATTGGAAATGAGAAGAGGGAATTGGAATTAAATCCCTCTTCCGAAATGAGATATTAGTTTCAAATCCGCAAGTTGTGAGTTTTCCATAATTTAACACATTAACTACATTAATATCCCTACATTTAAGGGACCATTTAATAGATGATTAAGATAGTTTTATATAATAAAAAGTTTAAATATTAACCATTAATAACTAGACCCATTATTTATATGGTTTGGATAACTCTATATATCATTGCCACTATTATTAAGAATCTGTCACCACTATTTTACATTAAACATAAAACTCACACATTGTTTCTATACACATTGTTCCTTGGCTCAGATGAGAGGACTACGTCCATTGGAGATTGCGACACTATCAGTCTTTTCCTCTTAGAGCCGCCTGCCTTCATTCCTATTGAAAAGAGAAGATAAATTTACAGAATGTCAACAAATAAATCCCAGAAGATTTTTACCCCGCTTACCCAAAGCAAAGAGAGTATGCTGGATTCTACAGAAGCCGAACGAAACCAAGTTCTTCTCGTTGATGAGTTCGAACCAGATGCGCTGGTCCTCTGGAAGCACTCTGGCTTGGGCAACCTGCTGCTTTTGAAGAGCAAAGAGGTCTGGGGCTCCCCTCGGCTGAGCTGCAAACAGAAGCAAAGCTTAGAGTTAAAATATGGAAGGATGGATCAAGTGTACAGTATGACTAAAAAGAAGTGGCCGACCTGGGTTGGCAAACTTGGTAGGGACTCGGACCTGTAGTCCACCCAATTCAGAGGCAGGGGCCATCCCATTCCCCCGAGGCACAGAACCACTTCCCTTTCCAATCTTTGTTAGAAGAGGGAAGTTGGGTTACCCAGCCCGGGACGCATGGAGGCCTAGCTAAGAAGTTCCACCAGGCCTTATCCGACTTATCGTATTTGGCCATGTACAAAAATAGGACTCGTCTAGCATCAGCCTCTGACTTCCCGCCCAATGTTGGAGAATAAAGGTGGAGGCGAGGATCCTCCAGGAATTCGGAACCAACTGCCCCGGCGCTATTCCCAACTATGCGGTCAGCTCGGGCAAGAATGGGTGGATGGGGAATTGGAGCCCGTATTGAAGGGCAGAGATGAAGATAGCGATCTCCCCCTCAACTAGAGAGCCTGCTTGGTCCTTGGGGGCAGGGGATCGGATGTACACTGAGTCAGGAATTTGATACTCTTTGCGGAGCTGGGCCATTTGGGACTCAACCAGGATCAAGCCCCCATGGACTAAGGTTTTGACCTGCCTCCCGAGGGGCCTGCCTTCGACCACCCCTCGGGATCTCTGAGAGCCCTCTTCAGTCTCTTGCCTCAGCTTTTGGCCCTCTGACTCACTGTTCTCTAGGCCGGGACCGAAGTGCCAAGGGGTACGACCTCAAAAGGGCCTCCGAACTCTCCGAGTCCCGAGGCAGTAGTCTCTGGTTTGGAGTCTAAACCAGCTCCCCGGACCTCTTCTACTTCGTCAGAGTTGCTCGACATAATGCAATGAAAAAGGCTTTAAAGTGATGGAAGACTCACAGCATCGTAGGCGATTTCCTCCAAGCAGAATCTTTTCTCCGATGGTCGGAAACTCTTTATCCGACAATGAAAATCCTTTTTCCAGCAGAGTGCCCCACCTAGGTTCCCAGTGCAGGAACTTCCTGCAAAGGCTTTGGCAGAAAATCCGCGTTCGTTCTTTCATCACCCCTGCATATGGCAAATGTACACCTTAATGCAAATTGTCAATTGTTCAGATTATAGGGACCAGTGCAGATGGAGAATAGTTGAAGAATCGAACTGATTATCGAATGATCCTGACCATTCGGCTGGTGTATGCCAAATGGATACATTAAAGAAAGGAAGATGAAGAATATTATCAGCTGTCCAAATTCAACTAGAAAATCAGACTACTAATATTGTCCAAGTAGGAGTCGTGTCCAACATGAAAAGGGCTTCCAAATATTATGAGAATAACGATATTAAGTAATAATCATGACCGTCATAAGTTTACTATTTATAGTAACTCACATTTTTAGGGAGTTTGAGTTGAGTTTGATTATGAAACTTCTTCCTAGATTCGAGATTACTATTTTAAGTATTGTAAATTCATTTTCAACATCAATCAATTAAAATTTGAATTTATTAGAATTTATATCTATTATGGGGAAATCTGAACAAGGATAATCGGGGTCAGCCCGAGCTACCCGAATCAGTTTACAATGCCTCAGAATGAGGATACCACGTCAAGTATGAGCCGACCCTAAGTTACGACCGTAGGTTAGCTAAGACAGGCTCTCCACTAACGAATCACAACTCGGAACTACAGCCCTGATTGGCCGATCCAAACCCTCATCCTCATCCAAAGAAGGATGGCTGAGCCGAGCTCTAATCCTCGTGCTCAGCTTCATTCAGCGGACTCCGACCTCAGTGATCTACTGACAAGCTCCGACTACTAGTACTCGGTCTCAGGTCTACACAGCCTAAGGCCGAGCTCGGATGACGACACTCCGTATGCCGAGGCCGAGCCCAGGTGAGGGTACTCCGTGTGCCGAGTTTGGAGACTAACCTAAATACGGACGTGACCGAAGATCTCGCCCAAGGATACGTGCCCTTAAGACATGATATGTCGCACGACTCAAAGACTACGGATAATATTTTCACGATCACAATATGTTGCTGATTGAGCAAATTGTCAAGATTAACAGACGTAGATCATTCAACCCACAGGTATAAATATCAGGGGACCTCTTTGCTACAGGTACGCAAGATCTCACACCCTCTTTCTACTTTCGACTTAGACCCAGATTCCCTAGCCTGACTTAGGCATCGGAGGGTCCCCCAGCTGAGCTAGGGTCTCCTTTGCTCACCTCTTTGTGCAAGACCAGGGCTCGTTCGAGGTTTGTAGCATTGAGTGGAGGGTGGTCCAGATTTTAACCTCAACAAAATCTGTCCTCTTCTTACGGTAGCTAAAAGTCTATGGCTACGGTTAAAATCCGTAGCACGACCGTAGCCATTGGTACCGTAGCCATAGGTCTAAAAGCTATGGCTACGGATATAATCCGTAGCTATAGAGATAATAGATACGGATTAAAGCCGTAGCCGTTGCTTCTATAATGGTCAAGGATTTACGACTACGGATTATATCTGTAGCCAAAAGTTGGGCAAGAACCGTAGCATTAGGCTGAAATTAGCAACAGCTACAGTTTTCAGATACAATGCTACGGTTAATAGCCGTAGCTAATGAATGTATATATACGGATTAAATCCGTAGCAATATTATTCGTAGTTTAAAATTACATACAGCTAGGGATTTTATCTGTAGCGAAAAGTAGAATGAGAACCGTAGCAAAAAGCTAATTTTAGCAAGAGCTACGGTTTCAACAAAGGGCTACGGTGAAAACAAAGGGCTACGGTGAATAGCCGTAGCTAATGCTTGTTGTTAATAGAAATTTTAATTAGTAATGGCAGCTCTTACCATTGTAGTACACCCTGATAAATCATTCATTCATTCAATCAAACACAATCATTCATTTTCATTCACAAAAGTACAATGCCAACATAATAATAGTTATATGTCTATTTAAAGTTCTCATTAACAACAAGATCCAATCGGCATCGACAGTAAATACTCATAATCACTTGCTCTTACAACTATTCCCACCTCCGGTGTCTCTTCATTTTCTTCTGTTTCCATTGCCTCGCTGGTATCAATGCCTTTGGTTTTAAGGAACGGTGTGAAACCCTTCTGCTGCAACTCGAGGACCAGATCTGCTCTCTTCCTGTTACTTACAATAATCTCTCCTTCTACCACCCCAATGATGAATCTGACTTTGTTAGACAATCTCAACAGCTTTATTTCAAGATTATCCAACATTACTTTCTGCATGAAAGTAGCAAGTCAATACTACCATCTTCTCAATTACCAAAAAGAAAAAATGGGGGGCCTAAATCAAAGCTCACCTTTCTCTTTATATAGAACTCAAGTCTTAAATGAAAGAATTCTTCAAGAACTGCAAGAAAATAAGGCACGGTGATGAGAAAGCATATATAGATTTAAGAAATTCATAGCAAGTACATAGAATAAGCAAACTTACTTTGTTCGGGACTGTCATATTTCTTGATGACACCCCTCACGTCGAATGAGCATATCAATGATCTTACCGAGACTGAACATGATGAGCATATCAATGATCTTACCGAGACCGAACATGGCCATCCCAAGACCTGCATTCGACAAGATTGTGACAAAATTTTTCATGATTTGAGGCTTCTTAACACCCCATCTACAGTAAGAAAGATGTTAGAAGAAAATCAGATTCACATGGAAAGAGCAACACATCTAAAATTCAAATCTCTATCAGAAAAAAAAAAACTATAATTCCAAATACCTACTTCCAGTTCATGAAGAAAGACTAAAGATCACATCAAAATCTATCGCTCTCCCTGAGGACCTAAAATTCCAAACTCTCAACCTCAAATTCAAGAAAAAAGAGCAAAAGAACAAAGCTAAATTCAAATATCTCTCTGAAAATCTGCAAAAACCTTCACCAACTATTCTATACAACAGCAACTGTTCAACTAAACCCTTCATACCCCAACAACTGTTCCACACACTTCAAAAATCTGCTACCATTGTTCTGTATAACAACAACATTAAGATATATTTAAACAACAACAGTGAGTGAAGGGCCAGTGAATAATCATACATTTTGAACTGTGTTTGGACAGAGATGGTAAAAAAGATTATTTTCTGTTGATCTGAAGAGGCCAATGAATAATCAGATATGATGCATCATGTGTTGATGAATCTGTAGCTCCATTTTGCAGTCTTGGATTAGCATGCAAAGATGATGCTTGCAACCTTCTCAGTTCCTCAGAAAGTTGGTGGGAGATGAGCTAGCCAGAATGGGCTTGAAGGACCTGTAAAATATTTATGTGCATAATAGTTCTCTATGACGTTGTGTATAGGTAATAGAAAAGGAAATTTTGGAAGCAAAAACCTTCAAAAAAGTAGAACTTGTCTCTAGATAAAGATTCATGACAAAGCTGGAATGTTGGAAAGGATTGGCAGATGCATCATTTGTTGCTGCAGAAGGTATTTCTTTTAAGAACTTGAGGCAATCCTGGGAAAAAAGAAAGAAAGACATGTCCATGAGTGGACTCTAAACATTTTCATGTTCAAGAAGCTTTAAGAGAAAAAAAATGCAGCATATATTGAGGACAAGTTCATTCATACAATGGCAATGAAATAAAGCATGTGAATCACCTCGAAAAAGTATCCTTGTATGTGCTCAGAATTTCGTTCAACCATTGCTCCAAATTTATGTGTTCCTTACGAGAACACATGAAACAGATAAAATGTTCTACGATTGAAAATTTCTTGGGGGGCACAAAAGTTTTGAATCAAGCTTATATTTTTGTTTAAATGGACCACACCACATGAAACAGATAAAATGTACTACGGTTGAAAATTTCTTAGGGGGCACAGAAGTTTTGGATCAAGCTTATATTCTTGTTTTCCATTCATCCATGTCTGTATGATCTTATGAACAGGTTGGATGACAAATAAACATCACTGTGGGGTCTAGCAATCCAATTTCCTTAAAATGTCATGTCCACATTCAATTGGAAAAGTCAAACTGCATGTGCAAGATTTTCCAGAGGTGAACTTTGGGAACAAATTCATGATGGCGTCACCAGTGAATGGTCAGGTCACAGAAATGTGAAGGCCAATGGCACCATTGCTAGCAAAACCAAAAACACCTTTTTGTTCGGCCAAACATCATCTCTATCCTTGTAAATTCATCAGAAATTGGGTCAAGTAAAAAGAATTGATGTATTTTTTAAACAGTTAAGATTTATCCTTCAAACTTCATCAGGTTTGAGAAATCAAGTTCTGTTTACAACTATTCTCATCTGAGGAAAACATTAAGATTCATGCATTCCGTGTGAAAGCTGACCCCAAATGGCTGGGACAAGGCTACTATTATGATGACAACATGCCTTTACAGTATATCCTTCTCTTCTGATCGATAAGCTAAAGCAGAAACATTTCAATGCAATATCACAATGTCGCAGAGTCAGATCCATTTATCTGCTGCTACTGGGGCCAACTAAGAGTCTGCACTAAGACAGTGACAAGAAAGGAATGCTAATAATAGTTCATTTATGACCAGAAGACGCTTGTTTTTTGTCCAGTTATGATAGAATTTCATTGTTAGGAAATGAATGAATGACCAGCCAAGTTTTCAAAGAAATCAAAGTTAGATTATGCTGCATTTGGACTAAAATACCCAAGAAAAATTTATCAACAGATAGCTAATCCCATGATATACTACATAAGAAAAGCGTTCAAGAAACGAGGGAATGGAGACTTACTGCAATACATCGACAACACGACCACGGTCCATTAAGAACTCCCGTAGCTGCAACAGAGCATCAAGACGATCAGACAATGCTATGAATTATATTAGTCTTTGTTGCTCGTAGCTGTCACCTTTATCATTACCTTCGCATTCTCCTCTGCTTCCTGCTGAAGTTTCTTTGACTCTTGGACCACCCTTTCCATGATGAGTTCTTGTTCAGCAAAAGAAAAAAGAAAAAGATTCCTCCTTTTCACGCTTCTCCTGTTTAGCCGCTACCCTTTCTGCCTCTGCAGCAGCCAGTTGGGCTTGGAGATCTCGGCACATCTGGTATAAAATGCAAGATAAGGTTAGAGAAGAGGTGAGGTCTGAAAATATTAATATCTTTCTATCAAAACAGTGGGTGGCATTTGAAACAATTGATACTATCAAACATAATAATTGCTAAAATTAAATATATTATTTAAAACATTTGCTGTCTAACCTGAAAGCCATCATTAGTGACAGATTCGTTTTGTTGCAAATATATATAAGCCATCATTAGTGACAAGTTCTCAATCAGGTAGCTACACATTCCATAGAATTTCAAGTTTAAAGGCTATGACAGATTACAAACACTGATGAAGAGATTGGTGCCATGTCTTTTTCTTTTCTTTTCTTTTTTGTTTTTTGCCATTTTTGGTTTCATGAAAAACAGAACCCAGATTCAGATAGCAATGAACTGAACACAACATTATTCATGCAGTGCTCATACCAGGATCATGATATGATGATACCAATGCCAATCACTATTCAAATTCACTGTTCAAACTAGATTAATGTTCAAATTCACTGTGCAAAACCTCAGAATTTGATGGCGTGTTTGCATGGTCCGTGTCAAAGAATTCGATGACAGGCATGCATCCATTTTAAACCAGTGCTTTGGAAATAAATAACCTACAATAGGTGGTTGTTTGATTAATTCAAACTAGGAGGAATTTACCAAGGCCTCTAATTGAATGCACAAATAACCTCCCTAACTGCTGCTGCTGCTGCCACCATCAAAGTCCCAAACAAGAACAGCTTGCATATCAGTGAGCTTCACATCAAGTCATCATAATTTGGAAACATTGAAACTGTTTAAATCAAATTCATTCATGGTTGAAAAGAGACGTCTACTTCTCACAAACTTTCCTAGGAGCCTTCTGTATGTATATCACAAACCTGACCTTTGGAGAGCATGTGGAGGCATGGACAGCTTACAGAGCACCATCACTTTTCATCCTCGTTTGGTGGCTTATCTTCATCTTTCTTTTGCTCTGTTTGACCTTGGAGAGATGCCAACAAATCCTTAACTGAAGGATCATTAGGGTTAACTCCAGGAAGCGAAGCAAGAATAGATGACAAGAAAGATTGGTCTCCAAGCACCTTGCTCATGTCATTCTGGCTCTGACATATCTGTATCTCCCACAAACACATCACCAGATTGACTAGATATAGGATCATCCATTGACATTGCTAGGGCTTGCTCAAGCAAGGCAGTCTCATCCTCTGTGAGATCAGCTCTTTTAACACCCTGCCAATACAATTCATATAAGAATTCAATCGATTTCTATGTTAAGAAAACAAAAAAAAAATCCTGACAGATGGCTCACAGCTGATCTCTACTGCCGCCTGGAGCATGCAAAAAGAAAAAAGAAAAAGAAGATGAATATGCTAAATGGGTAGTAGTCAAAATTGTCATTTCGTTTCATTTAGGTGGGAAGCAGGCCCTTAATTTCAATCAAATTCAAAAAAGCATTCACTTTGACAAAAAACCAGTAACAAGCACGCTGCTAGAGGGGAAAAGGCCGAAACTGCAAATTCAGATGATTTTGAGTCTGAATTAAAATACATGATATGCAATGCCAACCTCATTCAAATTAGAATAATGATACCTGATTCAAGATTGTTTTTTTCCATTTTTCTTTGTTTCCTTTAGTTCAATTCAACTGAGCATGCCTTGCATCCAAACACGCCTTACGTTTAATATAACAACCCATCACCTAAGACGAGAATTTTAAAACTTTATTAGTACCTGTGTAAGGGCATCGTCAACGCCGGTCATCTTAGAAGCAGGATTGCTACTATAAAGCTCATCTAGTTTTTGCTGTGACAAAATTAATACAAATAAACGTAAAATAATTTAAAGTTATATAATGACATTTCATAATGGTACTAGTTAGTGGTAAGAGGGGTGCACTTACAACAAGGTCAGGATACTGGACGACTTTGTCCTTGCTCGTATGGGCTCTTAAGTAGACATCACCTCTACCTATCTCGGCATCAGAGGTAAGATTCCTCTCCATCGCCTTTGGCACATAACATATCGTTCAAATACACATCATTAATAGAGTTAATTAGATCAAAATTAAATTTAATTTTAAACTATAATACCTATCTTTATATACATACCATCTGATGGCGAGTAACAGCCATGCTGCGCCTCCCAAGACACGCAGGTCCTTTTAGCTTTGCCCGATTGACTTTATTCCTTGCACTTACTCTCTTGAATTGCTCGGTGTTGTGTTGATCCACAAAGATCCTCCAATCCTCCATAGGGACACCTGGGGGGGCAGGACTATCTCTAACAACTATAGGATCATTGTTTTTTATATATTGTTTAGTCAACCTTTTCTTATAATTTCTCCATGTTTCATTGATGCGTTGTGTTATGTACCAAACACCTGCATCCCAACTTTGACCCTCAAACTCATAAAACAGTGACAATGTTTCTATGACCTTTTGAATGTGTGCATAAGGCACCTGGCGAAAGTCCTCGTATATGATCGGGATATGAGCACGAGCTAGGACACCGATATGTGATGCAAAGTCTTTATGATTGAGACTGTCCTCATTCGGTTGCCCGAATTCATTCGTCTTAAGGACTTTTTTCCTATTAGGTTGCACATGTAAAGAAGCACCCTTAGTAGGGCCTCTCTTTCTAGATGAAGAAGAAGCTGGCACATCTACATAAAAAAGAATAATAATTATATATAAACATCGTTGATTATCGCCAATATATAAGAAAAATGAAATCTACATATCTAATTAATGAGAACTATCTTATTATCTTTGGTGTTGCTCGCATTTGCACCCAATGCCTCTGGCTATGAGTCCATGTGCTTATTTATATGCTAATAGAAAAAAAAACCCTAATGATTAAGAAACAATTTAGATAACAGTTACAGCACAAACAATTCACTATATTATCCATACCTTCATTATATTTCCTTTGATATATATCATTTTGTTACATGGATTAAAAATACAAAGAATTCAATAGATTCTCCTTGATCGCTTTCTTTTCTTTGTTTTCTTAACTACAACGCTGACTTCTTCAGGTTCATTGAATATCAACTCATCGGCATTTGCTAAGGTGGTGAGATCAGGTCCTGCATCAGCATCAGTTACAACCTTCAATCGTTCTGATAGAAGGCATGTCTCCTCTTTGACAAAAATCTTTTTTGGAACCTCCAAGACCACGTGCCATTCAGGATTTTTATGATCTTTGGAGTAGAAAACTTGTACGGCATGCTCCGCGAGGATGAACGGCTCGTCACCTTGTCTGAACTATAAAGACTAGATAAATTTACTAATCTCAGATTCGCTTCAACATCAACAGCAACACCATGATGTGTCACCTTCACCCAATCACACTTAAATAGGATGGGCTTATACCCTGTACGGTACTCCAATTGGATAATTCTATGAAGGACTCCATAGTAAGGTTGATTTTCATCCACTGTATTTATATCCTTAGCACTAGATCGGAAAGTGGTCATACCCTCTGTCATAACCCCACTATTTTGGTTCGTTTTATTCTCCTCATATTCCTTAGTGACAAAAAGGAAACCATTAATACAATACTTATTGTATTGCGTAGCAAAAGCTAGAGGTCCTCTCACTATATCTTTGAATTCTTCTTCGTTAGATTCGTTGAACTCTATTTGTCTCTTCAACCAAGGTATGAATTCATCCTTGCTAGGCACCTTGTTAGTCCTCCTGTAGCATCGTTGCAAGAAATCTTTGTACTTCCTGTGGGTTATTCGATACCAATGTTATATTGAAATTGCATAAAGTAAAGAAGATATATATGAGCTAAAAGTACATACCCTTCCCACGCATCATAGCTGGGATGACTCTTCATGACCCAAGTACGAGCTTGTTCATATTCGATACCCATTAGGATAACACTTTGACTCGAACCTACTGGACCAACATTGTCATCATTAGAATCATCGTCAATAATTTCTTGTAACTTTTGTGGTTTTGGAATGACTCCATCAAAACGTTTTTCCAGCTTTTCCAAGAGGCTTGTTTTATGTTTTCCTCTGTATTGGTTGCAGTATATAACCGTCTCCTCTTGGATGTATTGTTCTGCAATGCAACCCTCAGGTCGCGTCTTGTTACGGACATAAGCCTTGAATATCTTCATGAACCTGACAAAAATAATGATACATTACATATACATGCATCTTTAGACGTTTCACCTATTTACTCTTACTAAGTTCATAGCGTACCTTTCGAATGGATACATCCATCGATAGTATACAGGACCACATATGCGAGCCTCGTAGGCCAAGTGGATGGTAAGATGCATCATCATGACAAATATCGATGGAGGGCATATAATCTCAAGCTGACATAACGTCCTAGCCATGCCCCTCTCGAGAGTAATGAGCGTTTGAAGGTTTAAGGTTGACGAGCACAAGGCATTAAAGAAGGTACAAAAGCTTATAGTTATAGGATGAATGACCTTCTTATCCTTGAATGCATGCTGGATAAGAATTGAAAGTAGATGTTGTATCAACACATGATAAGAATGAGACTTCATTCCCTTTAAATCCATGCAATCTTCCGTTACAATGGTCTTCCAGTTCACACTAAAACCAATAGGAACACGCAGATTATGTAAAGTCTGAATGAAAAGCTTTTTCTCTTCTTTTCTTAGACAGAAAGGACCTTGTTTCTGAATCGTCTTGTCATTGCTCTTTTTCAGCCATAGACGCTTCTTAATTCCCAACCGTTTCAGGTCCCTGTGCGCATTAACATCATCCTTGGTTTTGTTAGGCGTGTTCAACATCAAAGCGACAAGGATTTCACATATATTTTTCTCGACATGCATAACATCAAGGTTGTGACACACGGGAATATCTTTCTAATACTCCAGATCAAATAATATAGACTATTTGAAGAACCACGGTGATTCAACGTCATCGGTTAGCTCTTGTTGGCCTCCATCAATACCCCTTCTATTCTTCTTCCCAGACTTCCCCCACCGCATATTAAGGTTCGCAGTTTGTCTTTCGACCTCAATCCCATCCAGACGGATCGGTTGTCATCGTATCTCCACTTTCTTATTGTAAGTGCCAGCACTTGTGTCCTTTCTAGCCTGGTCCAACATTGGCAACCACCGTCTATGGCCCATATAAACATGTTTCTTTCCATACTTGAGTCGCAAGGAATCTGTGTTGGGACCACATACAGGACAACCATATTTACCCTTGGTTCTACAACTGGAAACGTTGCCATATGCTGGAAAGTCATGGATTGTCCAGAGCAGAACTGCACGCATATTGAATTTGTTTTTATGGTATGCGTCGAACGTCATGACCCCTTTCTGCCATAAGTCTTGAAGTTCATCAATCAATGGTTGTAAGTAAACGTCAATATCCTTTCCCGGTTGTCGCGGTCCCTCAATGAGCAAAGTCAATATAGTAAATTGAGGTTTCATACAAAGCTTTGGTGGAAGGTTGTACGTCACACACATAACGGGCCATGAACTATATGAAGCGCTGTAAGTGTCGTATGGGTTAAACCCATCTGTAGCCAAATGCAATCGAACATTACGAGACTCAGCTGAAAAATCCGTATACTTGTCATCGAGATTCCTCCATGCAATAGAATCAGCTGGATGCTCCATCTTTTCATGTTGCAATTTCCTGGTTGAGTGCCAGGACATTTCTTTCACCAACCATGGCACACTGAACATTCTTTGTAGCCTTGGAGTTAATGGAAAATACCTTAACACCTTGTCAGGTACTTGAAATTGTTTTCTATCATCATCCATTTTTGTCTTGAACCTAGAAGCGTTACAAGTTAGATAACTAGTTTTCATCTCATGCTCTCTCCAGTACAAGATGCAGTCATTTGGACAAGCATGGATCTTCACATAATCAAGACCCAACTTTGTAATAATCTTCTTCGCTTGGTAGGTATTAGTTGGGGCCTTATTACCAGAAGGCAACACCTTCTTTAGTAGTTGAAGGAGCTCTGTAAAGCTTTTTTCACTCCATCCATGGTTCACCTTTAATTTAAAAAGTTGTACAATGAAAGTCAGCATGGTGAAATCTTCTGCCCCAGGGTATAGCTCAGTCATTGCTTCTTGTAGATTTGCTTCAAAATCATTACTTTCATTTTCCCTAAATTTACCTTCGACTACAGGGGTCACGTTCGGCTCATCCTGGACAACTTTATCTAGGTTATTACCACCGAGTTCTTGAATGATCATGTTGTGAACGTCATTTAAGTTTGGGACACTATGGCATTGTTGGGAACTTGATGCACGCTCAGTGCACTCAGGTGATACATGCTCACCATGCATGTTCCAAACCCTATATCTTGGATCGAATCCATTTTTCATTAGATGTATTTCCAAATCATCATAAGAAATCGGTAAACGTGCACATCTGCAAGTGGTGCATGGACAAAAAATGGTTTCTCTACCAGGAAGGTGATCTCGCGCAAACTTTAAAAAACTTCTCATTCCAGAAATAAAACATGGGTCCGGAAAACTTAGTGTTATCCACTCCCTATCCATTACAGGCGAAACCCGATTAACCAAAGGGTCCTTTTTGAACCTGCACCTTACCAAAAAAATAATTAATAAGTATTTTTCACTCGTTCACGAATA
This sequence comes from Magnolia sinica, assembly GCF_029962835.1. Classification (NCBI taxonomy): domain Eukaryota; kingdom Viridiplantae; phylum Streptophyta; class Magnoliopsida; order Magnoliales; family Magnoliaceae; genus Magnolia; species Magnolia sinica. Next base: position 5,948,572 of record NC_080580.1, read on the forward strand.
TATTTCTAAATACATGCATCTATGATCTTGATTTGAAATCAACTAAAACACCAAAGAGTTTTGAAGTACTTAGCTAAAATGCAACAAGAGGTAGTTCCCTGTTCAAGCTATCTATTCTAATTGTGTAACTACTATATTGACGTAGCAAAGTTCTTTGAGTTGAATATATGTGATTTAATTACCAGAAATGAAAGAAAGCAGGAATTGCAACAAGAGGTAGTGGAACCATGAGTGGTTGAAGTGGGCCAGCACCTTAAAAGTAGGGATTCATGCGGCTACTATAAATTTATGGCATTCCTTTTGAGTTGAAAGAAAGCAATCAATTGCAGGTTATTGGATTAATCAGGGGAGTCGCTATTAACACCTACTCCAATTGATTTAGCTGCACCCTATTTTCAATTTTAGGTCTTGAAATATTACCACAAATGTACTCTTTAGAATGCCCAAAATGGAAAATGGAGGGTAAGCAAATCAATCAGGTTGGGTGTTGACATCAATACCCTTTACTAATATTCCAGCATCATCAAACAAAATAGTAGTCTGTTGTGAGTATCAAACAACAATATACCCTGAAAGTATATTCCATCAATGGATAGAGAGAGAATACAATCAAACTGAAAATATACTACTCCACAAAATCACATCTCATTGACATTTAACAACCAACTCCCCTGCATGTTTTAACAACCAACTCCACAAAAATTTCATATTCATTGAAATCAAGTGATTGAAAACATTGATCTAGTAATTGAAATAAAGAGAAATGCTATATAGAACACTTCATATGAGTTCTAGTAATTGAAATCATTGATCTGGTGTGCCACCCCATGAGTGTATATAGGCAAAAAATTCAGAAAACCCATCTGTACAATTAAGATTCAGAAACAAAGGCTCCACAAGCAACAGGTAATCATACAAAGAACTTTCTATCCTTGTATGGCATTTGCTATGATTGAGGTTTGATTTTTTAACCCATCCCACTTTGAAATCCCACCATTGGATTTCTGATCATCCCATGACCACTCCCTAGGCTCTGTCTTCAACAGCCCGTCAACTAATGCTTCTTGTTTGAGTGAACAGTTCCTTTCTCATGCCATTGGTTGGATGACTACTACAGTCCAATGACTTATTGTAGCATTTCTCAACATCATCCAAGCCTTATCATCCAATAATTTGGGATGAGGCTTGATTTGCAATGAATCAAGGTGATAGAGATCAAGAGAGACAGAGAAAAGGGGCCGGAGATCGAGAGAGAGAAGAACGCATACCAAAATCCTCTCTGACGATGCAATCTAAGGAATGTCGATGATGATTTTTCTGTTTCGAACAATGGTGCAGGAGATCAAGAGAGACAGAGAAAAGAGAAGTGGGAGATTGAGAGTGAGAGAGAAAGGGACGGACGTGAGAGTGAGTGAGAAAGGGACGGACGTGAGAGCGAAATAAAAAAAATTTGAGAGAGCGGGAAAAGAAAAAGGAGCGCGGTTTTCCGCATTTTGTAACTGCTACGGATTTACTACGGCCTAAAGCTGTAGCTAAAAATCCATAAAGCCGTAGCTATTGTTCCGTCCGTAACCAGCCCTCGGCGTTCACACGTTTGGTGGGATCTGGACGGACGGATTTTTTATTCTATTTAGGGGGTCCATCTTGATGCATTTGACAAATCCACTCCATTCATTAATTTTGTAATTTTTTTTATAGGAAATAAGCCCAACAAATCTACAAAACATTTTGTCCAATTGAACCACACTAACTTTCAATGATAGGTATTAATCTCCACTGTTTCCTAACGTGTGGTCCACCTGATCATTCGAACTACTTCATTTTTTGGATCTTACCCTAAAATTATTTTTCAAAACGGATAGACATATTAGATGGAGCATACGATTTTTAATGGGCCTCGTGGAGTCCCTCGAGGGGCTTGGACGGATGTGGGAAGGTGGTCACTTTTAGCTACGGTTTTTTGACTTTTAGCTACGGATCGGAGCCGTAGCATATGAGCTACGGTTTATATCCGTAGCCAAAAACTGACCTAGTCCGTAGCCGTTGAGCGTTTTTGTGGTCCAGATTTTAACCTCAACAAAATCTATCCTCTTCTTGCGGTAGAAAATATTCCACGGGCCCTGGTCGAGTTGAAAAGAAGGTCTACTACCGTTTGGGAATCGCTTTCCACGACAACCCTGTTTTGGCCAAGAGCCAAACACAGGTTAAGACCAACATATGTGACCATTCCCCTCGATGGATGAATTCTTGAATGTAGGATTGCCATATAGTTACAAGCTTTGTTTGTTAAGGTTTGGTAAGCACACAAGCCAATATGTCAAACAAGTGCAAGATCCAAACTTTCCATCAGGTGGGCCACTTTAACTAGATCTTTTGGTTAAAAAAATCAGGTCATTTCACTAATCAAGTTGGGCACAAATCAGGTCATCTCACTAATCAAGTGGGCCACCATGTTTAATGCATACAACAAAAGGACCAATTTTTCTGTCCATCCATTTAGTTTCTTCACTTGAGGACTGGGTTGGATGACATATACACAACACGGTGGACCACCTTTCTTGCAATTTCTATGGTCGGCGTCCCCCTCCCCAATGTCTTCGTTGTCTCCTTTTTAGTAGCCTGCCTGATTTATGAATCAGGTTGGATGTTGGGATCTAGGCCTATTGCATTCACACATCATAGTGGACCCACACAGCTGGAATGCATGATGCTCATCATATACGTGATCATAAAAATTACTTCGATTGTGACCGTTGATTAAGTCGAGGAGAACAGTGTCGTGAGACTGTTAATTGCTCTGGTGGTATGTTCTTCCTGACAACAGGATTTTCTCAGGGCTTTCTTGTTTTCATTATCCTGTAACGAGGTTGCTAACATCTACATCCCAACAGTACGTAAAATCATCAACACCCAAAAGCGAAGGTGCTCCGGTGAGCATTCCGGCATTCCTTTGTACTCACATGCACACCTTCTTACGTTAGCACCATGCGCACCTTTACACACATATCTTAGGCATAGAATCTGAACTGTACGCATTCCAGCATTCCTCTTACTCACATGCACACCTTCTTATGTTAGCACCATGCGCACCTTTACACACATATCTTAGGCATAGAGTCTGAATAGTACATGTGATGCGACACTCCTTGACCTCACAAACCCAACTTTCAGACTTTGGAAAAAGGAAATAATTTTTTACCTTGATTTGCATTTCTCTTTACTATAGCCCACTATAGTTTTGGATCCAGCTAAAAATTGGGCCCATAAAGTTTCGGGAGGTGCTGCATCATGTGGACCATTCAGATTCTATGCCTAAGACACGTGTGCAAAGGTGCACATGGTGCTCATAGAAGAAGACATGCAACATATATATATATATACAAATGCTCAGTTGCACACTAGTTGTTCTAGAAATGCGCAAACTTTGATTAGCATTTGTCTTTGTTGTGGTCCACCGGAGTTTTAAATCACAGTGAAAATTGGTCCAGTGGGATTTCATGTGAGTCTGCATCACATGGACCGTTCGAATTAGATGCCCTTGACATATGTGCAAAGATGAGCACGTGTGTAGGTGAGCACATATATATATATATATATATATATATATATATATATATATATATATATATATATATATATATATATATATATATATATATATATATATATATATAGCGAAAAGGTTCTATGCGGTCGAGCTCATGGGAACTTCCCATGAGGTCGAGTTGTGTGGGCCCCACCATGATGTGTGTCGAACATCTACCCCATTAGTCAGATGCACCCTTCCATGGTGGGCATAGGGCTTAAAAATCAAGTCAATTCGTGACTTGTGCGGGCCACACCACATACAAAAGTTGACAGGGGTTATCCTCCTTTAAAAGATTCATAATCATTTGTTGGGCCCATCAAGATGTGGTTCACAAATCCAGCCCATCCATTATATGTGTCCCACTTGGATGAGGGGTCAGACCAAGTTTCAGTCACATCCAAATTTCACGTGGCTCCACGAAGTGCTTTTATATGTTTTAGGCATGTCTTCAGATGATTTTCCATGGTATGGCCCACCTAAGTTCTGTATACGATGGCTGATTTTTAGGTTATCCCATAATTTAAATGAGACCCATCAAATGGATGGTATTGATGTTCGACACACATCACGATGGGGCCCACACAGCTCAACCTCATGGGAAGTTCCCATGAGCTCGACCGCATAGAACCTTTTTTCACACACACACACACACATATAGCAATGGTCTCACGGCACCACACAAGATATTTTGCACACCAATATATATATATATATATATATATATATATATATATATATATATATAGAGAGAGAGAGAGAGAGAGAGAGAGAGAGAGCAGTGGTCTTATTTTTGCATATCTATAGGGAAGGAAATGAACCAGCCGACGGCATGGTGTGTATGGCCAGTTGCTCTCAGCAGAATTCTCTGGTCAAGCAGTTTTCGCTCCTCCCAGACAATGTTAGGGGCAGCCTTTTTCTTGATAAAGTCGGTCTCAGGGCAATCCGGTTGGGGTCCTAGGGGTTTCCTTTAGTGTGCAGGCTTCCATCAGCGCCTCGGATCTTCGTCTTCCATGTTTTTCTTTTCCGGTTCTTTTGCTCCTTATGATAGGTTGTTTTTCAGGTCCTTTTATCCTGAAGCAACCCGAATGTCAATTTTGTAAATTTTGCCGGATGTATGAAATTCCTCTTTTAACCAAAAAAGAAAAAGAAAAAAGGGCGGGGTAGTATCAAACGCATAGAGAAAGAGAGGTTGGGCGAGCCTGATTCTGCACCAGCCTTGATGTTTAGCGTAATTCTAGACATCAGGCATGGTTTGGACATGAAGGATAGGTGTGAAAGACGGACGATCGAGATGATGGTGCGAGAGCTGATGAATGGAAATGTTGAGCCGAGGAAATCAATCAGCGGCTAAGATGACAGATTTAGTGAGGAAATGTGTTAGTCATGGTGGGTCATCTTAATTACATGAATTTGGAGAGATTGTTTGAGGATATTAGAGGCATGAGCTTATGATGAGCTCTTTTTATTCTTAGTGGGTCCAATGCTATGATAATACAGAACGTTGGTTTGTTGAATCCCATTCTTTTATCTTTTTCTTTTTTTCTTTTTTTTTTCTTTTTTCTTTTTTTTTTTGAATACCAAAGTTTGGACAGTTCAATTTGATTTACATAGATATCACTTAAATAATATGTTTATCATCCATCGTGGTCTGGCACCACCACCTTTCTTTTTTTTATTTTTTATTTTTTATTTATTTTTTATTTTTATAAAAGGTGGAAGCCACCTGCTATGATTGATGAAGCAAGATATACAAAAGGAGATGGTTGTACAGAAAGTTCACGTACAATCATTGCACTATTTAATATCGAAGCAAAGGGATATAGTTACATTGAAACAAAGCCTTATTTGATCACATACATCTTATTGTAGCTGGCATACGAAGAATCTACCCTCTAATCAAATACATAAGAAAAGACGCATTATAATGACATAATAAGATCAATCAAACTCTCTAATGACTCATACGAAGAACCTCCTTTCGCCATACAACGCATTGCATTTTCCTTGAGAGCACCTACCCTCTCTCTCATCTCCTTCCCTTCAATCTCCACCATCAATCTTCTTACGGCCCACTCAATCTCACTTCCATCGAACCCTTTCTCAAGTTGCATTCCCACCCTCCATACATGGCTCACATACCTAGCATGCACATTTTGGTCCCATAAATAAGGAGAGCATAACATGGGCACCCCTTCACATATGCTCTCCAACGTAGAATTCCAACCATTGTGTGTCCAAAATCCTCCCACTGATGGGTGGGCTAGCACTTCTTGTTGTGGGGCCCACTTCACGATCTGGTCTCTCTCCCGTGTCTTCTCTTCAAACCCTTCTAGTAGTTCATTGCAATCATGGCCATGGATAGAGCCAGGCCGGACCACCCACAAAAAGGGCTGGTCACTATTGGCTAGCCCCCAAGCAATCTCCACTAGGTCTGTTTTAGTTATGGAAGCTAAGCTCCCGAAGCTGATGTAAATGACCGACTGCGGCGCCTGCTTGTCTAGCCATGCCATGCAGCTGTAGTCTTGTGTTAGTAAGCTGTTTGATGATCCTGGAGAGAATTTACAGAGGGGGCCAACCGCAAAGAGTGGCATGGGATGACAATCTTGTCTAACTTTTTCGAATGCAGTTGGTTCAAGATCGTCAAATGTGTTCATGATGCAACCCAAAGCAGACCTTATTGCATTGATCATGTCGGCCCAAAATCGCTCACACGTATCAGGATCCGTCATGCTGAAGTCTGGAATATCCTTGATCCTGAGTGGCTGAATCTTAGGAATATGCATGTTTGGTAGACCATCTGGTAAAGACGGATTCATTAATATGTTTACAATAATCTACTGCATTTCTTGTTTGTTGAGTTAAATGTGTTTTTTTTTTTTGAACCCCACTGTCGTGTGACATGTGGTAAGTTTCATAGTGGGGTCCACCAAATAAATGTTCATGATCACTAAAAGGGGCCTCACCCCGAGCCATGTTATTAGTTTCATTTTCTTCATATTCTTCATAAAGGATCAATACTATCTTTCCTTCTATTTCATTTTCTTAATAGATTTTAGAGCTACTTGGAGGTGTAAATGGGCTTAACTGAACTGGGCCAACGGTTGTCCAAGACAAGCCTGGCCCATGATACTTGACCAGGACAAGTTACCCCGCTGGCTCAGTTGAGTTGAGGAATCGAGATCAGATAGGTCGAGCAGAATCACTGATTTTGCCAATCTGGCCCACTTTCATCGGGAGATCAACTCAAGAAAAATTGTCAGGTTATGGCATCTCATCAGCTTTATATGCTGCAGATACACCTCAATGCAACTTGTAAACTGTCCAAATCATGAGTCCAATGCAGATGGGGCAATGGTGAATAATTGAACTGATCGAATGATCCTGACCATCCAACCAGTGAATGCCAAATGAATACCTTAAAAAGGGAAGAAGAAGAAGAAAATCAGCTGTCCAAATTCAACTAAGAAAATCAGACGATTAAGATTGTCCAAACATTGTGCATATAGAGGCATGCTCAATTTCCTTTTTTGTCCATATGATAGGCAGGCCCCTTTCTTTTTTGTAATGGGCCCTGCTCGAATGTGTAAGCATACCTTGGCTAGTTTTTCTGATCAATGAATATATCGCTTCGGTTATTTAAAAAAAAAAAAAAAAAGAAGTAGAGGCACGCTCCCTCCATATAGGCTTACAATTCGGACACTCTGGATTGATATACAGGTGCATCAAGTATCTGTTGTCAAATAGATGTTTTAAATCTGTACATCACCGCGCTACTCGACTAGTCGAGGAACTGGCTCGACCAATCGAGAGTCTACTCGACCGGTTAAGGCTCGCTCTACTCGAAGTCCAGCAAGCATTATATTTGGGTGGCCAGGATGCTCGACCAGTCGAGGGTCAGGATCGACCGGTCGAGGGTGCCTTTGACTAATCGAAGTCCTAGCTCGACTAGTCGAAGGTTATGCAGATTATCCGCAAATTCTGTGTGGACTGCGTAAATTTGAAACGATTTCAAATAAGTGAGAAGTCGAGTTTCCTAAACTATAAATAGAGGTACATATGACTATTATAGGGCATGCTAAAGCTTTCTAAAGGGGTTCCAAGGGTTCCTAAAAGGGTTTTATGGTTTCTAAAAGGGTGTAGCAAGGGTGAGATTCGAGGTTGTTCGAATCGAGTTAGTCCTCTCTCTTTGTAATTTATGCTTTCATAGTGGAATTATGTTGCTTTGTGCCGTGATTTTTTTCCGAAAGGATTTTTCACGTTAAATCTGTGTGTTCTCTTGTGTTTACTTAGTGCCATTGGATTGCTATCCTAGATCTAAATTTGTGTGATTCAACAGCACAAATCCTCAACAGTATAATGGGTGATAGACCATAACTCCAGATGGTGGTGAGTTGTCACTATAAAAGGCTGTTTGGATGCATGCAAAGGTTCTTGTAGCATATACTGAGTTGGACATCGAGCTGGACATGAAAGGTACATAACTTTATGTACTTCACATGAAATGTATATAACTTTTTGTTAAGCATGTGAGATATGGTGTCCTGGAATATATAGGAATTTAAAATGGTTGATACATATGTAGCATTGTGCACGTGTACATGTTGATTGACACAAATCCTTACTCTTACCCCAGAGGTAGATTCACAGGAGTTTCAACACCAGGTAACCATAGGTGGTGAAATCCCATTACCACGTGAGCGTGTGCAGGTGTTAATAATAAAAATAAAAAAAACCGAACCACCTGAGTTCATTGATCAAAAAACCGAAATAAAAGGGCGGGGGGCACCACAAAGAACGGGCCTCACCACCAACAACCGACAGCCAAAAGGAACAAAACAGACGAACAGAAACTCTTCGGATGGCATGACCACAATACCATAAGGAGCGTGTGCAGGTGTAAAAAAAAAAAAAAAAAAAGTTTCTCCACAAACATATTGTCAATGCAGGATAGCAGCATCCAAACAGCCCCTAAAGATTGTAATGGTGTGATTGGTGGTACCATCAAATCAAGATTTCTAAGGATGCATGACCAATATTGTAAGATCTTTCGCTGCCGCATATCAAGATCAGACATTGTAATAACTTCTCAAGCTGAACAAATCAAGATTTGGGAGAAACCAAAAAGGGCCTCTAATATGCACACATACCCGTGATTGAAATGACTTCATTTTGCTGAAGAAGCTTCACAGATGCCATGGTGCTGGAAAATGTGGCACTGGTGGTGCCTAACAAAATTCTCGGGAGATTCAACTGGTCGGCAACAGCTTTAGTGAAAGTAAAAAAGCTCATCGGTGATGATGCACTTAACCGGGCCATGCGGGCCATCTGTTAGCAATTGGCACAAGCGATCATGGAATGGTACTTGGCATGTGTCGTTGAGGATGGACACAAGGGTTAAGGGGTCCTCACTCCAGAGCTGACCGTCTGATAAGACATCGGGTATGGGCTCGAAGTTGAAGTTGGGGAAGTTGAATGGACTGGGAGAGTTGAAGTGAGTGTGACTTACGGTGATTGAGAATCCTTTGGAGTGTAGGAGAGTGGCCAGTTGAAGCATGGGATTGATGTGTCCTTGAAATGGGAGTGGCAAAATAACCAAATGAGGGACTCTCTTTTCTTGGATTTGCAGCATGGTCGATTCTTCCATTGTTTTGGAGACGAAATGGGCTGCTGTGGAAATCGGCTACTGGCTTTTAGGCTAAGCAGGGAAGCTCACGTGAGGTCGACCTTATAGAAGCTTTGTGCGCGAGCAGAGAGAGAGAGAGAGGGAGAGAGAGAGAGACTGACTGATGTGTCACATATCATACAGGTGTCAAATCGAGTTGGCCTGATTAAGCGTCTCCCACTCTGTCCATCGTTTGTGGGAGCCCATCTGCACGTGATCTGAAAATAGATGGTGGGCCCTACACACTGCATTATAGAATAAGCATATACTAGTCGTCTTGCATAGATCCAGCAGCTTTTATAGCCGATGGGGTTGGAGAAGTTGGTTCCTCTACAAGTACTTGTAACATAAGCCTATTCTACATGTGTATGGCTTCCAATTGTCTATCAGGGATAGCGCTGATCCAACCATCAAGTAGACTACTGCCTGAATTTAGAGGTTTCTGGATAGTAATCCATTGTTTCTATGCTGCAACCCGCCTTATTATTTTTAACGGCTTGATTTTTGGGAATCCCGTCATCACGGATGCATGCTTTCTTAATGCACCGGTCTGATGACATATATAAAGTATGGTAGGTCCGATTACAAAATAATATTGGAAAACATGACATATATAAAGCATGGTACGTCCCATTACAAAATAATATTGGAAAGCATGACATATATAATTAAAGCATGGTAGGTCCCATTACAAAATAATGGAAAGCAATCTAAAAACCTAAAAATTCAGGTGGCACATGTACTGGTTGTACCCTTCTTTTTTTTCTTTTTTGTGGCACACCAAAAATTTATGGTGGGCCTACCCTAATTGGGACTGATTGGATGTCATGAACACACTCAGGCAACCTCACGTTCAACGTTATTGAATGATTGTTTTCCATAATATTGGATAGTGTGTTGGAAGAGAGTGTCAATCGCTGCAGGGTCACCACACTCAGCCATTTCATCTGGGTGAAATCAACATTTGCCAGAAACCCATATTTTGGATTGAGACAAGGGTCTCGTCTCCGAACCCTGGTTTTGATGGTGTAATCAAACTGGCCCTTAGCACAATACTTTAGGAGCTTAAGTCGTGTCCCGGACGCATCCATTCATAGAGCGGGGCACAACACCAAACCATTGGATAGCTGATGATATGACTCAATGTACTGATGTGGCCCACCTGATAATTGATTGGCCTGATCTTCGTACCACTGCTTTAAAAATTAAAAATAATAATAATAATAATAATAAAGAGGACCTCAACCAGATTTCAATAAGGCTAGTAAAAAACGCAATTTGGTCACAACTCAGTCACAAAGCTCCGGAAAAACCCAACTGGACTTTAAAAACTTGCCAAAAACTTTGGGGGGAGGGGGGACTTCATAAAACTTGACTCGACTAGAACTACTCAGCACCACTCAAGACCATTTATGTATTATTTATACTTTTTAAATGTCAAACAACTACAAAAATACTCCCATCTGCTGGAGTAACTAGTCCTAGTTTTCATGTCAACCCGATTCTTGTGGGTTACTTGTCGAGCCAACGTTTTGTGTTTCTAAGTACTATGCTTCATTCAAAATGTCATCATGGTGTGGCCCACTTTCTGCACTGGATGGATAAGAGAATTCCAGTTTGTTGTAATATAATCTGGCCACATCATCACACGCTGCATTTAATGCAGCAATGCTGACAACATGCGTGATGACATGGACCAATTAGGATGCAGGAAAGCAGGAATTTTCTGTTTGTTTCAAGCAGAGGATCCGGATTCATGGGAAAATTCTGTGTCGTTGACCCATAGACAGGAAAGAAATGGTTGTACTGGAAGTTCACATACAGCCTAATTTTCAATCAGTGCACCATTTAACATCAAAGGAATAGTTATACTGAAACAAAGCCCTATTTGATCACATACATCTTGTTGTAGCTTGCCCATAGAATGATCATATAGATGGAATATGATAAGTAAAGAGGTATTAAAATGACATGATAAGATCAATCAAACTCTCCAATGACTCATATGAAGAACCTTCATTATACAACTCATTGCATTTTCCTTTAGAACTCGTCCTCTCTCTCCTCTACTCTCCTTCAGTCTCCACCATCAATCTCTTATGGCCCGCTTTATCTCACCTCTCTGGAACCCATTCTCAAGTTGTATTCCCACCCTCCAAACGTGGCTCACATGCCTAGCATTCACCTTTTGGTCCCATAAATAACGACAACATAGCATGGGGACCCCTTCGTATATGTTATCGAAGACAGAAGTGATCCAGACCATCGAACCTTAAATCGTGCGTATCTTGCAATCCGGAATGAGTTATCTGACGTAAAATATATGATTTTGGGGTAGAACGAGCTACTGAAGCCAACTAACCCCACTACGCCGGGTTGCGCAGCTCGAACTTGCGAAAAACCCCTGGATCGATGGTCGTTTCCTTGTTTTAATTTCATTTTTACTATAAATAGTAAGTTTTAGTTTGATTATAACTCTTCATCCGTCGGGCTTTAGGAGTTGCGCCCAACGTGGAAAGAGCTTAGAATAATTAGGAGAATGGTTTGGTGAAGCCAAATAGGACCGTTTCATCAGAAAACACGCGCTTTGAGCTCAAAAAATGAATTTTTAGGAAAATTTTACTATTTTTAGTAATTTCGATTTTTTAATATTTTTTAGAGTTTTAGATTTTCTTTCCTTTTAGAAATAACTTTCAGTTATACTAGGAATCTTCTAGAGAAAGTTTATTTATAATTTTTATTTTTAGAAATTAGGCCTTAGAAGAGTTTTATTAGAATTATGATTTTTATTAGAGTTAGAAATTTGCTATTTTTGGTAATTACGAATTTTAGTTTATTTTTTTCTATATTAATGGTGTAAGGAGACACATTAGGGCATTATCAATTATTCATTAATCAATTTCAAATTTGATAAGAATTTATTTCTATTTTCTTGCTTTCTTTCCTCGTGGATTCGAGAAGTCTCTGTGAGGAGTCCAGAGAAGCTCCTTGGATTCGAAGTAGTTATCCTTGAGGAAGACAGTGATTGACCTCATCACATTTATCCCTGCATCAATTGGTATCAGAGCGAGGATTCCCCTTGGGCTGATGGCAAACAATGAAGGTATGAATCAAAATCCTGTGGACGGTGATCCAGGGATTCGTTATCTTTCGAAAAGAATGAAAGCTTTCCACCGGGAGAGTCAGTTGACCATGCAAGGGCTGCAGGCAACCCTCGACCGTCTTGCGGATGCGCTACTTCCGCCCCGAGCCCTAGGCGGTGCTTCACCACCCATGGTTGCTCCACCACCCATGGTGGCTCCACCACCAAAGGTTGTTGTACGACACAACCCCAATTTCTACAAAGTACCATTAGATGATGGTAAATCACAGGCCACCACTTCGATTATGAAGAAGTCGTTATACATGCCAAAGGTAGAAATAGAATTACAGCAAGACAATATCTTTCGAACAAGGTGCACTGATACAAAAAAGTCTGCAGTGTGATCATCGATGTCAAGAGTGATGAGAATTTCGTGTTAAAAATAATGGTGGAAAAGCTACAACTGAAAACAGAAAGACACTCATCTCCATACATGATTGGATGGATCAAGGAGGTCAACAAAACAGAGGTAATTGAACGATGTCATATATCCTTTTCCATTGGTAAATATTATAAGGATGAAGTAATGTGTGACGTGGTCGACATGGAAGCTTGCCACATGTTACTTGGTCAACCCTGGCAAAATAATATTAATGCTACACATAGGGATCGGGATAACCTATTTATCTTTATTAAAGATGGTAAAAAGATTATCCTCGGCCCTATGGGAAGGGAGAACCAACTCAAGATTTCTAAAGTTGTGGAACAGTCTCTCACAACTGAACAGGCTTTTGTTAAACAATCTGAGGAAACAAGAGATATATATCCATTAGTTGAAAAGAAAGAATATACGGAGCCTGTGAATATCCTAGAGATTTGAAGCCAATGTTGCAGGAGTTCAAGGAGATTGTGCTCAATGAATCCCCCAATAAATTGCCTCCCATACGAGATATACAAAATCACATTGATCCCGTCTCAGGGGCAAGTCCGCCTAATTGCCCACATTATAAAAAAGATATGAGATCTTGAAGACAGATGTGAAGGAATTGATCAATATTAGTGAAGTCAAGGAAAGCATGAGTACATGTATTGTGTCTGCTCAAGGGCTTAATGCCAAATACAAAAAAGGGCTAACGAATATCGGCATCAGAAGTTATCTCAGACTCATGTGCTAAGTCTCTTGCGTAACTCGAGGATGAGTTTTTTTGAAGTGGAGGGGATTGATGTAGAACGTGTCACATATACGTTCCGAGCATGGTTGGGCCAAAAGAAGATGGACCGTAAATTGACCATATTTGATCCGGGTATCGTTACGGGGTGCACAACCTATCAATCTTTACTGAAACGGGCCATCCGAGGTGAACCGACCCACAGAGTGGGTTACATCTATCTGTTTCGTCAGAAAACGCGCGCTTTCAGCTTAAAAAATGAATTTTTAGGAAAATTTTACTATTTTTAGTAATTCTGATTTTTTAATTTCACGTTGGGTGCAACTCCTAAAGCCCGACGGATGAAGAGTTATAATTAAACTAAAACTTACTATTTATAGTAAAAATGAAATTAAAACAGGGAAACGACCATCGATCCAAGGGTTTTTCGCAATTCCGGGCTGCGCAACCCGCTATAGCGGGTTGGTTGGCTTCAGTAGCTCGTTCTACCCCAAAATCATATATTTTACGTCAGATAACTCATTCTGGATTGCAAGATACACCCGATTTAAGGTTCGATGGTATGGATCACTTCTGTCGTCGACCGGGCCTTTTCTGATCCATCTTGGCCATGTAACTGTCCGTGACCTGCTCTACATCAGTCTCCTCCACTTCAAAAGAACTCGTCCTCGAGTTCTCGTCATGCTTTGGTTCATGATACTCGGTCAGGTCCACGACATTGAAAGTCAGTGAGATTGCCATGTAATCTAGAAGATCAACAATATAAGCATTGTCATTGATCTTTCGGATGATTGGGACCGGTCTAATCTTCTTATTTTTCAACTTGTTGTATGTCCCGGTCGGAAATCTCTCTTTGCGTAGATGGACCATAACGCGGTCGCCCACCTCGAACACTTTTTGTTGCCGATGTTTGTTCGCTTATTCCTTGTACTTCTCGTTTGAGGCATATAGCTTGGTCTACACTTCTGCATGGATGCCCATGATCTTGTCTGCCATATGTTCTGATGTAATGCTCGTGCATCGGTGCTTGGGTAGAGAGACCAAGTCAAGTGTGTGGCGAGGCACTCGTCCGTAGATAATCTGGAACGGTGATCTCCCGGTCGAGCGATTCACCATGTTGTTGAATGCAAACTCTACTTGGGATAAGTATAAATCCCACTGCTTCGATTTTTCTCCTGAAATACAGCGAAGGAGGTTTCCCAATGTGCAATTCACAACTTCGGTATGCTCATCAGTCTGTGGGTAGTAAGCACTGCTGAATTGAAGTCGTGTATCGAATCGATTCCATGAAGTCCGCCAAAAGTGGCTAATGAACTTCGTGTCATGATCAGAAGTAATGGTCTTGGGGACCCCGTGTAGCCGAACGATCTCCTTGAAAAATAAATTCGCCATGTGTGTTGCATCGAGGGTCTTGTTGCATGGGATAAAGTGCACCATCTTTAAGAAACGATCTACCACCATGAACACCGAATCCATGCAGCGTTGTGTTCGTGGGAGACCAAGCACGAAGTCTATTGATAAATCCTCTCAAGGACCGTCAGGCACAGGTAACGGGGTGTAGAGGCTCGTATTCTGAGATTGCCCCTTAGAGGTCTAACAAACATGACAACGTTGTACGGCTTTTCCCACATCGCGTACTAACTGCAGCCAGTAATACCACTCTTCTACAAGAGCTCGCGTCTTGTCTCACCCCAGGTGTCCACTAAGGCCACCTCCATGTAGCTCCTGAATAATTTGCTCCCTCAGAGAACTTTGGGGGATGCACAATCGATTTCCTTTGAAGAGAAAATCGTCCTGTATATGAAGGTCACTGGGGTGACCTTCTTGACACTTTATCCAAGAATCTTTGAAGTCCTCATCCTCGGCATACAGCTCCTTGAGATAGTCGAAGCCGACTACCTCATTGCTCATTGTAACTAGTAGTGATGCACGACGGCTAAGTGCATCAGCCACCTTGTTTTGATGCCCTAACTTGTGCTTTAGAACGAACGTGAATTCCCGTAAAAACGCAACCCATCTAGTATGCACACGATTCACGTTAGTCTGACTATTAATAAACTTTAATACTTGATGGTCAGTGTACAAAACAAACTCTCTTTAAATCAGATAATGCTGCCAATGTCGCAGCGCTTGAACAACTGCGTACAACTCAAGCTCATAAGTCGACCACTTCTTTCGGGCTTTGCTGAGCTTCTCGCTATAGAAGGCTACCGGCCTGCCTTCCTGTGATAATACTCCTCCAATTCCGACGTATGAAGCGTTACACTCAACCTTAAACAATTTCTCGAAATTAGGAAGCACCAAGACCGGTGTTGTAGACAAATGATGCTTGATCTCATGAAAACTCTTATCAGCTTTATCAGTCCACTGGAACAGTCCTTTTTTCATGCAATCTGTTATAGGCGCGACTATGGTGCTAAAATCTCACACAAATCGACGATAGAAAGTCGTCAACCCGTGAAAACTCCTCACCTCATGAATGTTTGTCAGGATCGGCCATTCCCTAATAGCTCTCACCTTTTTATCGTCTATACAAATACCTGTTGATGTTATAACAAACCCTAGAAACAATAGGCTGTCAGTTAAAAAACTACACTTCTTCAAGTTAAGGTACAACTTGTTAAGTTGTAGGACTTGTAGCACCTGCCTGAGATGTTTCCTGTGCTCATCCTGGCTATATATCAATATGTCATCAAAATATAATACGACAAATTAGCCAGTGAATGGTTTTAGAACTTAATTCATCAAACGCATAAAAGTACTTGGTGCGTTCGATAGGCCGAAGGGCATGACCAGCCACTCATACAACCCTTCCTTGGTCTTAAATGCCGTTTTCCACTCATCACCGGGTCGAATACGAATCTGATGGTACCCGCTCCTTAGATCTAGTTTAGAGAACACCTTGGCCCCTTCTAACATATCGAGCATGTCGTCCAACCGTGGTATTGAGAACCAATATTTGATGGTAATTTTGTTGATTGCTCGGTTGTCGACACACATGCGCTAGCTTCCATCTTTTTTTTTGGCGTTAATAATGCTGGTACGGCACATGGGCTCATGCTCTCTCTCAAGAGACCCTTATGGATCAATTCCTCTACTTGCCCCTGAAGTATCTCACACTCCTTCGGACTCATCCGATAATGAGGGCGATTGGGCAGGCTATCTCTAGGGACGAGGTCTATGTGATGTTGGATGTCCCTCATGGGGGGCAATCCATCAGGTAAATCCTCAGGCCAGACTTCTTTGAATTCATTTAGCAACAGTCTTAAACTTGGAGGGATGTTTGAGGGTTCCTCTTCCTCACCCTTCACTACTATGACGTATACCTCGCCAGTTTCCTTGGATTCCTCCATGAAATCTCGAATGATCAAGAGGGAACTCCCCTCTACTTTAGAGGCTTCAGGGTGGTTCTCTGGTGCCATAGGGGCAAGGATTATTTTTCGACTATCCTTGACGAATACGTAGACATTATCTCATCCCCGATGGGTCGCATCACGGTCCGACTGCCAGGGTTAACCGAGTAACATATGACAAGCTTCCATATCGACCACGTCACAAAGTATTTGATCCTTATAATTTTTACCAATTGAAAACGAGATAGTACATTGTTCAGTTATCTTGGTCTCATTCACCTTTTTTATCCAGCCAATTGAGTATGAGGAAGGATGTTTCATCATTGGTAGTTGCAACTTGTCCACCATTACTCTCGAGACGATGTTTTCACTACTACCACTGTCTATAATCACATCACAGACCTTTCCGTTGACGGTGCACTAAGTACGAAATATATTGTGTCGCTGTGGATGTAATTCCTTTTGTGGGGTATACAGTAATCACCTCACAACTAGAAATTGCCACGATCCTCGTCCGTCACTTCATCGCCACCTGCTATTTCTTTAGTGGTTTGTTCATGTTCATCAAAGCGATGGTCTTCTTCTGCGGCCTCATCTTCAGTGCTCCCTTCGTTTATGGTCAAGTGCGCTACGGGACATTGAGGACAAGTGTTTGATAAGTGGCCTGGTTGGCCACAGCGGTAACAATTGTTCGACCTTGGCCGAGTATAAGGATTTGGAATCCTACTCGGACCTGCTGTTATGGGTGTTGCACGTTGAGGTCTGGATGAGCCACTCCCGGTATCACGGTTTGCGGTTGTAGGAAGTTGAGGTACTGGATCTTTTCCTCGTGGCAGCACTGGATCCTGCGTGGGACCCGTCATGAGGGGTCGATTTGAAGGATATGGACGAGCAAGAGCTCTTGCAAGTTGTGTTTCTGCCCTACCCGCTAATTGAACTGCTTCATCCACGGTCCCGACTGGGTACATCTGAACTCGGTCCTGAATTATCAGTCGCAATCCACCTATAAATCAAGCCACCTTCTGTGACTCAGATTCTGACAGATCGTTTCATGTAGCCAACCATTGAAATTCTTCAGTGTAATCTGTGACAGTTCGATTTTCTTGTCTGCAATTTTGATATTGCTGGAATAATCTGCTCATAATCACTGGGGAGAAATCGTGATCGAAGAAGACGTCTCATCCGTGGCCATGATGAGATGGACGCCTTGTTCTGGCAGGCTCGTGAGAGTTGTAATTGTTCCCACCATGCAGAAGCACCAGATTTTAATTTAAACGCTACCAATTTTATCCTTTTATGATCTGGCACGTCCATGTAATCAAAATATCTCTCTACTTCGGCTAGTCAATCGAGAAAATCTTCTATACGTAATAAACTGTTAAAACTAGAAAGTTCAGCCTTACCTCGATAGTCTCTTTCAGCACGATCTAGATGATCACCTCCATGGATTGGTCGTTGAGCAAAACCCTCATTAAGGTCCTCGTCGCTAGAACTTGCATCATCTGGTGTAGCCCTACGGTTTGCCACTGGTAGTGCTCTACGAAAATCGGGGTTGTGTCGTACAACAACCATGGGTGGTGGAGCCACCATGGGTGGTGGAGCATCGCCTAGCGCTCGGGGCGGAAGTAGTGCATCCGCAAGACGGTCGAGAGTTGCCTGCAGCCCTTGCATGGTCAACTGACTCTCCCGATGGAAAGCTTCTATTCTTTCTGAAAGATAACGAATCCCTGGATCACCGTCCACAGGATTTTGATTTATACCTTCGTTGTTTGCCATCAGGCCGAGAGGAATCCTCGCTCTGATACCAATTGACACGGGGATGAACGTGATGAGGATAACTACTCCGAATCCACGGAGCTTCTTTGGACTCCTCACAGAGACTTCTCGAATCCACGAGGAAAGAAAGCAGAAAATAAAAATAAATTCTGATAAATTCGAAATTGATTAATTAATAAATAAAAACGAGTTCACAACCCTTTAAATAGGGGTACCAAGCAATGGGAAAGAAATTAGAATCAAACTACAACTCAAACTCTTAGAATCCGCGACTTACTATAAATAGTAAACTTACTATTTATAGACGATCATGATGTCTACTAGTGCGCAAGGTTTTCGGCCAAAAATAGTAAGTATCCTATTTGGCTTCACCAAACTGTTCTCCTAATTATTCTAAGCTCTTTTCACGTTGGGCGCAACTCCTAAAGCCTGACGGATGAAGAGTTATAATCAAACTAAAACTTACTATTTATAGTAAAAACGAAATTAAAACAGGAAAACGACCATCGATCTAGGGGTTTTTCACAATTCCGGGCTGCGCAACTCGGCGTAGTGGGGTTGGTTGGCTTCAGTAGCTCGTTCTACCCCAAAATCATATATTTTACGTCAGATAACTCATTCCGGATTGCAAGATACGCCCGATTTAAGGTTCGATGGTCTGGATCACTTCTGTCATTGACCAGGCCTTTTCTGATCCATCTTGGCCATGTAACTATCCGCGACCCACTCTACATCACTATCCAACGTGGATTTCCAACCATTGTGTGTCGGAATTCCTCCCACTGATAGATGGGCCAGAACTTCTTGTTGTGGGTCCCAATTAATGATCAGGCTCCTCTCCCTCGCCTTCTCTTCGAACCCTTGAGACAGTTCAACCCATTCGTGGCCGTTGATTGAACTGGGGTGGACCACCCACAAGAACGGCTGGTCACTATAGGCGAGGCCCCAAGCTATCTCCACCATTTCTGTTTTATCAATGGAAGCTAAGCTCCCAAAACTGGCATAAATGACTAACCGTGGAGCTTGATTATCTAGCCAAGCCATGCATATGTGGTATTGTGTTAGCAAGCTGTTCAAAGAACCCTGTGAGAATTTATTGAGCGGGCTGATGGTGAAGATCTGAACGGGATGATAATTTTATCTAAGTTTATCCAGTGCGATTGGCTGGAGACCGTTGAATGCGTTCACCAGGAAGTCAGAAGAGACCTTTGTTGCATTCTTGTTGTTGGTAAATAATCGATATACCATCTCAGGATCCATCTTGCTGAAGTTGGGTAGAACCTTGACTCTGACGGGAAGAAGCTCTGGGAGCAGCGAATCCAGCCCTTGATCTGGTTACACAGATCAGTGAATGTATTGATGGGTGTTATTGTTTACGCCTACACTGTTTGATAGAGCTAAGGGTTTTGCTGTCATTGATTGATGACTTGTCTGAGTTGTATCAGATTCAGTTGAGTCTGATCCAGTTTATGAGTCGCTCTGTTTTTTTGTTTTTGTTTTTGTTTTTGTATTTATTTATTTTTATTTTTTTGAAGATAATATGCACAGCGAGCAAGGGCAGCACAAAGATTCATACTAATTCCAGCTGATGCAGAGCTGAATTGATCTCCTTCCTTATCGCACCTGGCCATAAGTTTCCCACTTTTTTTTTTTTTCTTTTGGAGTTAGCATGCGGCTTTTTATTATTATTATTATTATCATCATGCTGCTTTTTATTATTATTCCACTCTGCATACATCCGAAAACCGTACCCTTCCATGCCAACAAGAGCATCATTATGATTTTCAAACAGCCCACACACACACACACTCGAGTTCACCAATACCTTCCAACAGCGAGCAGACCCAAAAGCATCATTCATCATTCTCTCCCAATAGAGAATCATGCACAGCATCGTCGATAATGCCACGAACATCCCCTGCATGCAGACACCATTCACAGCGTACATTGCTCATCAAAACAACATATGCGGCCATATGCCGCCCTTGAACATCGCACCAGCCCCACAGGTTTAACCACCCCAATATCCTTTCACCTCCACATACACCCTGCATCCCCACAAAACATTGGGAGGAGAGGTCAGCATACTTGAGGGAATTTATACTGTAACCATCCAAAATTTTAGGTTGGCTAAAATTCAAATTTTAAATTTTTAAAAGGGAATGATCATATTGGTTGTAACAATCCGCCGAAGAACCGTTTTCTCTTCATAAGAGAGAAAGAAAAAAATTAATTAATTAATTAAAAAGAGAGAGAGAGAGAGAGAGAGAGAGAGAGAAGATAGGGTAGAGAGATAGATGAAGAAAAAGAAGGCTTGCAAGATCAGTACTTTATTTAGTATTACTCTATTTATTTATATTATTATGCTTAAAGCCTGCATGATAAACGTTGCGGATTTACCATGGGGACAACTTATGTGCACATATATCAACAAGTGTATATATGTACAAGGTACACTTTGGAGCACCTTAGGAATGTAAAACAAATAAGAAAAACAAAACTCGTTAGCAAGACTTGTTTTGCTTTTACTTAAATTACGTGTTGGGCTTACTAGTACATATGTGGCTTGATTGATTCGTTCAATTAAATTTTGAGAATCAAAATATGACAAACCTCGAAAAATTAGGCCAAATCAACATTTGAGTGGACCATAATATCCAAAATAGAATTAATGATATATTTACAGTTAGAAGATATATTGTAATACCCCGAATTTCAAGGGTCAAGCAAAGCTCAACTCCCGAGATCCAACGCATCACGTATGGAACATAGATAATGATGTTTAAATGCTATTCATATTAATGCATTAAACATGAGAGGGATTATACTAAAATAGCATATCATACTCCAGAGATAATTTAATTTAGCAAGCGGAAGACTGAAACACATATATATATATATATATATATATATATATATATATATATATATATATATATATATATATATATATATATATATAAGTACGTGAGGGTGTTGTAACCTCCAAAGTATGAGTATGGTATTGGGCTGAATATAAACATGTATTGTTTCAAAATTTACAAAATATCAAAATGTACATGTTCGACTAATCCATGTAATCCCTATGATCCCGTCGATCAGCGCATGGTCTACATAGACCCGCCTAATATCTGTAATAGGAGAACTCCTCCTCGCGTCAAAGAAGTCCATCTCAGATGCATAGACTCCATTATCACCTGCATCTACAACAAAGTCTAGTTGGTGTTTTAAAATACCATCCCAGAGTGGGAGTGAGTGATCAACTCAGTGGTACTATAAGGCAAAGGTTAACATGTTATCAATTCAGTCAAGCAGTAATGATAAAGCAGTACAATAATCATATCCTAAGTACTTTTGTTAATGCAGGGATGGTATGTTATAATAATGCATGCACTCGCACGAAGCTCCCTCACAAGCGACTTCGTCAACCATTCGCGCATGACAAACTCCTTAAACATGCCCTTCATCGCCAAAGCACATGCAATGCGGTGCATGGTCGTGTTAGCCAAGTACTTAATTAGGCTTATTCATACAGAAGATTTGGAAAACTAAGGCACCTCTCTTTATATCACTAACCCTAAACGGAGATCCATCTAGGGTCGTCATTCTTAATTAATCACATATGATAGGCAAGTTGTAGGGCATCACCCCTAATGAAAGCAGTAGATAGGCAAATTCAAATGTTTATACTCGAGGTCACTATGGGAGGCTCGTCACCTGAACGTAGGCTGACAGCTCAAATACAATGTCTCATACCACCGTATTTGGCTCACGAGTTTGAGTTACTCACTGGTCGCTACGGGGAGGCTCGTCACCCCAGCGTAGGCTGACAGCTCGATCACGGTGTCCCATACCACCATGTCCGGCTCATGAGTTTTAGCGGATCATGGTACCATGGTTGAAACAGATTTTACATTAGTAAGTGGTACCTTATATTCAAGCAGTAGTATCCATACATGGTAAATATACAATAGGCTAATTGGGTTATTTAACAAGTTTGATTGGTACGAGCGCGCGCTGAATTAATCGACATGGAGCGCATAAGCACTCCTCGTGGCCTAACCACTGTCGACAATTTTCGTACAACTCGGATTCATCGAACGTATCCAATGTGGCGAGACTAATTCGGCCACTCAATCGGGAACCGTTATCGATTGCCTGGGCTACATTGTTGTCCCAATCATATTCAAATGCAGCATGTAGATACATATGACAATCGTATAAGCATTTAACAGACATTCCCAATTCGAATCTCATTCGAGCATTTCATCGAACACATTGCCAATATTACCAAATATTGCATTTCATCCATAAACTGCATAATCGGAATTTATGTTACATGAAGGAAACTATATATATATATATATATATATATATATATATATATATATATATATATATATATATATATAAGGTAATTGAGAATCATATCTCGATACCCTTAATAATTACAATTCACCAACAATTTTCTCATTCAGACATTTTATCAAATACTTAGACTACACATTACCACATACATAGACTAAATTAGTTACAGCATATATTATGGCAAATCCTTTCACAAGGAGATTGTCATACACATAACAAACATGAATTCTAGGTTAATAGTCAAGGCAAGCACAAATCATAATTTCAAGTTCATTCAAACATTTCAACAAACACATAGAATGTATATTTGTCCAACATAGTTCATACATGTATAATATATGGAAAACGTCGTAACTAAGATTATATGGCAGCAATCAAGTTACATATAAATCATTAGCTGACATTGAAAGTCTTGAAAACTATAACCTAAACGTTTATATTTCGCACCTTCCATCGGAATCCTCGTTTCGAACGTGGTTCGAATCCTACGTTCCCAAATACAAAACAACGAGTACCTAAATCACGAAATAGGTTAGCTATTTTGTCGATTACTCTATTTGGATTCCTAAATCAAGATTAGGGTTAGGATTTCTTACCCAAATTGTAGTTGAAACGATTCGCGTAGCGATGGTAGGGAGGTGACTTATCATGTGGAGTAGTGGGAGTGAATCCCGGCAACGATCTCCCGAACTCTCTCTCTTCTCCTCACTCTTTTCTCTTCTTTTCTCTCTTCTCTCTCCTAGGGTTAGAGAAATTCGTATGGAATGAGAATGAGGCAGATGGGACACATCTGGAGGTCCATTATCTATTTATGTCACAGAGTAAGTTCCCTGACAATGGATCTAGGCTAGGATACGATTTCAGCGCGTTTGGATAGGCCGATCAACCGTGACGGACCTGTATCAAATAATGGTCGTTGTCACTCGATCAGGGCCACAAGTATACCGATATGTGCAGGAAAATTTCTCTGGTCCATGGGTGAGGTTTGGTCAGAAACTAACGGTTTGAAATCTTCAATTTCACCCGCAAGGGAATGGTCCAATTCACTTAAGTTTGGGTTCATTTTCTAAAAATATTCGCGTTTCTCACACACTTTGCTCAAGGCTCAAGTTGTGAGTTTCTGGATACTATTTGGGCTCGATTCCTACCATGCTTGTCAAGCCCAATAAGACGGTCATAACCCTATAGTTTCGTGGTCATCAGACTTTCGACATGCGGTCCAGGTTCGATACGGAGTTTCAATGTGCTCCCGAGAGCAATTGGCTTTTGGGATTTCTCCTAGGTTTTTAAGTAGTGTTGAATTAGTGATTTTGACGGGTTTGGGTCTTACCATTTGTATAGATAGTGGTTCAAGCTAATCCACCAATTAATTCAGTTTAGTACTTAATTAATTTTCGTCTAATTTCTACAGAATACGGTCCTTAGGGATTTCTGTCTGAGGTGGTACTCGGGCCTTTGTGTGGATTTTTTCGAGACGTTACATATATCGAGATCGCAAGTACTTCCAATGAAGATAATAATTCTTTTGACCTTTCAAAAATAACTGGATGAACTAATTAACAACTCGAATCTCAGATAAATAGTTATAAGGGCTCAAGATAATGGTGGTATATGTTTTAGCGGTAGAAAATGGCTCGCGTTGTTCATGATGGTATGGTCCACCAAAATCACGAATCTATTTCATTTTTTTACCCGTATCATAAAAAAATGGAAGTAAACTGATGAATGAAATAGATATAGTATACACACATTATGTGCTGACCATCAGAAAAAATATATAAAATATATATAAAGCTAAAAACTCTTCTAGCGTATAAATGTAAAGTTAATGTATTTATGTAACCAAAATTGATCTAAATCCGTGTCATCAATGTGAGGCTGTCTTGATACAAGTGACAATTTCATACCATTAATTAATCTTGTCACTTAATAAGAGGCTTGTGTTAAAAAATTAACTTGAAAGAAAACCCAGGTGGACCAGAGTGCCTTCAACAATGAAAAATGAATTGTTACTATTGAGCATTCGTGTGGGCCATAGAAGTGTTGTTTCAATGAGATTTTTGGGCTCACCCCTTATGTGAGGATTACCCATCTCACCCACGGTTCAAATTACCATGGGACCTATTTAAATAAATAAATATAAAATTTCAGTTTCAACGTTGGAAATGAGTACGGTTTCTAGATGTTGGAGACCATCTTGGGCGAGAGATCGTGGACCCTATAGTGATATATATATATATATTGTATCCACCTTGTCCATTTGATTTGGAAGGCCACTTTGGGCTTAGGGTGTAAATTTAGGACATATCCAAAATTTGTGTTGATTATACAATAATCTTTTACATTATCGTAGCTCCCACAGATTTCGAATTGGACCGGAATTTCTTTCCAAGGTTCACCAAAGTGTTGGTAATCATGTAATCAATTCAAATCCTCATATTAGGATTCACATTTAAAAAATGTGTTCTATATATAATATAATATATTTATACCATATGCCTTATATAAGGTGGGATGTGGATGTGTTAGACAAGCTTACTGATCCGAGAATAGACATTGAAACCATAGAAAAATTCTAGTTTTGATCTCCCTTTGCTCACAAAAGCCTTAAGCACGTTTTTAAATATCCTAATCCTCGATTACAAACCCTTAAATAAAGTTAAAACCGAAATATAGAACAAATCATGCAATTCTGCAAAATTGTGCTTGTTGTTGATGGGACCTTCGATGTCATTGACAACCATTGAAGACCAGTTGATGACTTCGATTGCATCAAGTAGTAACTTCAAAACTATCCAGCGAGCAACTATGAATTTTTCAAATTTTCTCGATGGCATTGAGAGGTCTGTCGACAACATCACAGACCCTATTAAAGACATATTTAAATAAGACATCTGATAACAGAACCATTCCTAAAACAGTCATTGAAATAGTTTATACTAGCATTGCAACTGATCTCTACTTGCATTGCAACTGAAAAACCCCCTATATTTTTCCTACTGAGTCAAGTTCCCCTGATTAACTTGGTGAACTCTTTTCATGATATTTGAAGGAAATACTTTCTTTGGTAGAGAGGTTTAAAATCCAAAAGAAAATATCAAACCAATGCTACAGAGACTCCTAAGTAGCCATTGAGATCGCATTATCCTAATTTTGGATCACCATGCATTGGCCATGAAGAGACTAAACATGAAAAGAAACTCACCTCTATTAACCATTAATGGAACTTGCATGAAGAGGATGACAAGAAAGAAATGATTGTATTGAGAGTTCACATACAGCTTAAATTACAATCAGTGCACTATTTAATATCAAAGGAATATAGATATGCTGAAACACAGCTCTGTTTGATAGGCATACTTCTTGTTATAGCTTACACACAGAATGAAAATACAAATGAAATATGATAAAGAAAAATAGGCATTTAAAATGACCTGATAAGATCAATCAAACTCTCTAATGACTCGTATGAAGAGCCTCCTTTTCTTATACAACTCGTTGCATTTTCCTTTAGATATCCTCTCTCTCATCTCCTTGCCTTCAGTCTCCACCATCAATCTTCTTATGATCCACTCTATCTCAGCTCTCTCGAACCCATTCTCAAATTGCAATCCCACCCTCCAAACATGGCTCACATACCTAGCATTCACCTTTTGGTCCCATAAATAAGGACAACATAGCATGGGGACTCCTTCATAGATGCTCTCTAATGTAGAATTCCAACCATTGTGTGTCCAAAATCCTCCCACTGATGGGTGGGCCAACACTTCTGGTTGTGGGGCCCACTTAACGATCCGGCCCCTCTCTCGCGTCTTCTCTTCGAATCCTTCTGGTAGTTCGACCCAATCATGGCCATGGATGGAGCCAGGCCGGACCACCCACAAGAAGGGCTGGTCACTATTGGCTAGCCCCCAAGCTATCTCCACCACGTCTGTTTTATTAATAGAAGCTAAGCTCCCGAAGCTGACATAAATGACGGAACGTGGCACCTGTTTGTCTAGCCAAGCAATGCAGCTGTCGTCTTGTTTTAGCAAGCTGTTTGAAGCGCCTGGCGAGAATTTATGGAGTGGGCCAATTGCAAAGATCGGAAGGGAATGATAACCTTCTCTAAGTTTCTCCTATGCAATTGGTTCAAGACCGTCAAATGTGTTCACAATAAGACCCGAAGAGGTATTTGTCCCTTTCTTCACGTTGGCTGCCAATCGATCCACCATCTCTGGATCAGTCAAGCTGAAGTCGGGGAGATCCTTGATTCTGAGAGGTGGAAGCTCCGATACTAGGGCATCTGGCCATTTATCTGGTTGAGATAGATTCATGAATGCGTTAATGATAATCAACATTTACACCCACACCCTACTATAGATATCACATAGGTCTGAGCTGTGTATGGCCCACCGTGATGTGTGAGAGCCATCCACCCTCATCCATTAGATTATATTCTCCCCCTCCCATATAAGTCGTCCTCAACAAGTAGCACATTGCGCCTTGTGATGTGTCCCACCTGAGCTTTGGATTGGGATGATTGATTTGGATTTCACACACCAATGGGCTCCACAAAGCTTAGAGATGGTAATTACTATAAGTTTTTTTTTTTTTTTTCAAAATGCAGTTCTCATGTAAGAAAGTTGATGTACAATCGAGTATTTCGGGTAGGCTCCACGGAAAAAATACAGGCCTCACCTATCTTTTCAATTAAGTTGAAAAACAGGGGAAAGGAGAAAGAAGGACTAACTGGAATATGAGAAAATAAGAACTTAGCAATCCTAGGAGCGGCGAGAGCGCTGGTCGTGATAGATAGAGGATTAGGATTCTCTAACTGTTCCTATGCCCGTGCGATCGAGGAGGAGGTCCCCACGAGGGATGGTTGGGAGATCTGTTGCCTGGTTTTAGTCCCTAGCCATTTGATTTGAGCTGGCCAACCGAGCCAGGCCATCCGCCACTCCGTTGGCCTCCCTCTTGGTGTGGATGATGATGATAGATATCATTCCCCGAATGAAATCTGTTACGGGAAAATCTGAACAAGGATAATTGGGGTCGGCCTGAGCTACCCGAATCAGTTAACAAGGCCTCGAAAGGAGGATACCACGTCAAGTATGAGCCGACCCCTAAGTTATGACCATAGGTTAGCTGAGACAGGCTCTCCACTAACGAATCACGACTCGGAACTACAACCTTGATTGGCCGATCCGAACCCCCATCCTTATCCGAAGAAGGATGGCTGAGCCGAGCTCTGATCCTCATCCTCAGCTTCATTCAGCGGACTCCGACCTCGGTAATCTACTGACAGACTCCGACTACTAGTACTCGGTCTCAGGTCTACATAGCTTGAGGCCGAGCTCGGGTGAGGATACTTCGTATGCCGAAGCTGAGGCTGAGCCTAGGTGAGGATACTCTGTGTGCCGAGCTTGAAGACTAACCTAAAGACGGACGTGACCGAAGATCTCGCCCAAGGATACGTGCCCTTAAGACATGATATGCCACACGATCCAAAGATTATGGATAATATCTCCACGATCACAATATCTTACTGATTGAGCAAATCATGCCGAGATTAATGGACGTGGATCGTTCAACCCACAGGTATAAATATCAGGGACCCCATTGCTACAGGTACGCAAGATCTTGCACCCTCCTTCTACTTTCGACTTAGACCTAGATTCCCTAGCCTGACTTAGGCATCGGAGGGTCTCCCGCCTGAGTCAGGGTCTCCTTTGCTCACCTCTTTGTGTAGAACTAGGGCTCGTTGGAGGTTTGTAGCATTGAGTGGAGGGTGGTCCAGATTTTGACCTCAATATTTTCTGGCGCCATCTGTGGGAACTGCAAACAAAAAGCTAGAAGGTTTTATCAGAAATGGCAAGGGGGAAGAAGAAGGTTATGGCGATGGAACTGCAGACAACACCAGTCTTCCTCGCTGCTGCATACCGAATCGGCTCCAATAGGGCCATCTCAGCGAACTCGGAGCCGAGAAGGAAATATAAGGCGCTACAAAATGAAGTACAGATGCTGAAGGACGAAATCAGCTGAATGATAGCACAGCAAAACCAACAGCCACTTCTTAATATGGTGGAAGCCACTCTAGCGCCCGAGGAACGACCGCAACAGGTCAGTTCTCGGGCCAATGGATCCCAGGCACAGTCTGCATGAGCTCCCAACCCTACGCGTAATGCAGTGTCCTAGGAACGATCCGCCCAAATCCCGAAACTTGCTCGGGATGCAGAGCCGTCCTATATATCTGTCACTTCGGCTCTAGCCCCCACCGACCTCCGCCATCAGCTGAAGAGGAGAAGACAGGGCAGAGCGCCCAAGGTGGCGGGGGCTTCCTAAGAGACAGTAGCTGAGAATCAGAATCCTTGGGAAGCTCAGCTTAAGGAACTCCGAGATCAGTTCAAGACATTTCAAAAGAATCAACAATGTGTCCGTCCCAACTGCAGTCTAGGCGATGATGGAAGAGACTGAGCCTCCCTTCACCTCAACAATCGTGGATGAGGTGATGCCACCGAGGTTCAGGATGCCTCCCGTCATCCAATTCTTTGGGTCTGGAGACCCGTTGGAGCATGTAGAGTCATACCGATTGTGGATGCAAATCTAGATGGCCACGGATGTAATGATGTGTAGAGCTTTCTCGATAATCCTCTCCGGGTCTGCTCGGAGTTGGTACCGACAGCTTAAACCAAAATCGATTAGCTCCTTTGCAGAGCTCAGCAGATTATTCATTACCCAGTTCATCTCTGGTAAGAAGAGTCTGAAGCCGACTACCCACCTGTTTACCCTCAAGCAGGAGAACAAGGAAACACTGAAGGATTTCATTGCCTGCTTCAATGAGGAGGCGTTGTTAGGGGAAGACTACGATGACAAAATGACACTCTCAGCCATGTTCAACGGGCTCAGAGAGGGAAAGTTCACTTTCTCGATCGGGAAGAATCTACCAACCACCTTGGTCGAGCTCATTAGCAAGGCTCAGAAATATACCAATGTCAAGGAATTCTCCAACTCCTGTAGGAATGTACAAGTAGCTGAGAAGTTGTCCAAGAAGAAGAGGCTGAGGAACGAAGAGCCTCAATCGTCCAGCAAGAAGCCTGACGTCGAGCCTCTCGCGATAGCCGACCGAGCAGGAGGCCTGAGAGAAAATTCCATTCTTACACTCCACTCAACATATCTCCGGAGCAAATCTTGTTGGACATTAGGGGTCAGAAACTCCAGAAGTGGTCAGTTTGCATGAAGACCAATGCAGAGAATCAAGACAAGCGCAAGTACTGCTAGTTCCATCGCGACCACGGTCATAACACGAGCAACTACATGAACCTTAAAGATAAGATTGAAGCCCTCATCCATAAGGGTCATTTGCGTCGATACACCAAAGAGGAGAGATCGGCCTAGAGAGAAGAGCAATCGAGCAAGCCGGCAGAAGAACCAGCCGAGATCCGCATCATCTACGGTGGCTCATCTAGTGGAGGCGATTTGAATAGGGCTCGCAAAGCCCACTCTCGGAGTTCAAACCCCGAGCACTATGTCTACTTAGCCGAGAGGTTGGGGAAAGAACTCCGAGTCAGCCCTTGTACTCTAACTTTCATAGAGGATGACGCGCGCGTGGTGACTATGACACAGGGAGCTCGGCCAACGTCATCTATTTTAAAGCATTCGAGAAAATGGGGATTGAAAGGTCATGCCTCCGACCCGTGAAAACCCTTCTACATGGCTTTGCTGGAGATAGGGTGATCTCCGAGGGAGCCATCACTCTCCCCATAACAGCAGAAGAAGGACAACATTAAGTGACACTTCTTGTGGACTTTTTTGTTATTAATGTGCCATCGGTGCACAATGTCATCTTGGGCAGACCTTCCCTTAACGCAATGAGGGCGGTTGTGTCCACATACCATCTGATGATGAAGTTTCCCCCGAGGGAAGGGTTGGATACCTCCGAGGAGATCAGTGTGAAGTTCAGTGATGTTATGCGATAGTTGTGAGAAAAGAATCAATAAAGCAGGCCTTCACCATTAACGTCCTCGACCCCAGAAATCCCACAGAAGATCCCCCCATGGACCTGGAGACTGTCCCACTTGAGGAAGCCAACCTGAACAAAACTGTTCGGTTCGGATCTTCGCTGAATTCCGAGTAGAGGTCCCAGATGCTGACTTTCCTAAGATAACACAGGGACATCTTCGTGTGGTCACACGAGGATATGCCAAGCATCTCTCCCGACGTCATGGTTCGTAGGTTGAATGTGCATCCGAATCATAAACCAATGAAATAAAAGAGAAGAGCGTTTGATGCCAAGAGGTACACGGCCATAGCCGATGAAGTCTCCAAGCTCCTCAGCGTCGGCTTCATCGAGGAAGTATATTACCCAGACTGGATCGCCAACGTAGTCTTGGTGAAGAAATCAAACTGGAAGTGGTGAGTCTGTGTAAACTACTCAGACCTGAACAAGGCCTGTCTTAAAGATAGCTTCCCCTTGCCTCGGATCGACTAGCTGGTGGACAACATGGCCAGACATGAATGACTCTCCTTCTTGGATGCCTATTTCAGGTACAATCAGATCCCGATGTACTCCTCAGACAGGCAAAAGACTACCTTCATCACCGACAAAGGACTCTACTGTTACCGGGTTATGCCTTTTGGCCTGAAGAATGCTGGGGCAACATACCAGAGGTTGGTGAATCAGATGTTCACCAAGCAGATCGGTCGGACAATGGAAGTTTATGTTGATGACATGCTTGTCAAAAGCGTCAGAACATCCGACCACCTTGTGAACCTCGGGGCGACATTCTCGATCCTCCGGGAGTATCGCATGAAGCTGAACCCGACTAAGTGTGTCTTCGGAGTCAGTTCGGGCAAGTTACTTGGGTTTCAAGTTAGCCAGAGAGGCATTGAGACAATTCCTGAGAAGATTAAAGCGCTGCTTAATATGAGCTCGCCTCGGACAATGAAGGAGATCTAGTGTCTTACTGGCCGAATAACGGCGCTCGGTCGGTTTATCTCTAGAGCAATAGACAAGTGTCTCCCCCTTTTCCAACAACTGAAAGGTCACAAGAAAGCTGAGTGGACCTCTGAATGTGAGCATGCATTCCAACAGCTGAAGCAAAACCTGGGTTCGCATCCCTTACTGTTGAAACCAGAAGAGGGTGAGCCCCTATTCTTGTACCTAGCGGTCTCTATCTCGGCCGTCAGTTCTGCACTCATTAGGAGGGTAGGAGGCAAGTAGTATCCTATCTACTACGTAAGCAAAGCAATGGTACCCGCTGAGACTAGATACTTAGGCATGGAGAAACTGGCACTCAGCTTGGTCTTCTCAGCACGGAGACTGCGCCCGTACTTCCAAGCACACACCATCATTGTCCTGACCGACTCCCCCCTCAGGCAAGTCCTTCAAAAGCCAGACATCTTAAGCCGGATGACAAAATGGGCGATAGAACTCGGAGAGTTCAATATTCAATATCGTCCAAAGACTGCAATCAAAGGTCAGGTTGTGGCTGACTTTATAGCCGAGTTTACCATCCTGAGTGCAGACACCGAAGCAAAACAACTCTCATGACCCCGCCTATTCCCTCGCCTATCAAGGATACGGAGTTGGAGCAGAGGTGAGTCCTCTATGTCGACGGGTTGTCCAATGCCAAGTGTGCCAGGCAGGAATTGTCCTGGTCGCTCTCGATTCTATGACTATACAGTTCGCCACCAGGCTCGGTTTCAGAGCTTCTATTAATGAAGTAGAGTACAAGGCCCTATTGGCGAGACTCAGATTAACAACTAGTTTGGGGGTTCAGTCCCTTGACTTGCGGTGCGATTCTCAACTTGTGGTGAATCATATCTCCACCAAGTATGAAGCTAAGGAAACCAAGATGGTGACCTATCTAGCCGAGGCCAGGAAACTAATAGAAAATTGTTCTGGAGCTGCGTCGTCAATCAAATTCCAAGGGCAGAGAATTTTTAGGCTGATGCCCTCACAAAGTTAGCCTTAGCCACGGCAGGAAAGATTCCTTGGATCATCCCCGTGAAATTTATAGAGAACCCTAGCATTGACCGAACGGATCAGGAAGTGGTCAACCCAGTGGAAGCTACCCCAAGTTGGATGGACCCGATCTACAACTACCTTGTATCTGGTGAGGTCCCCCAGGATAGATTGGAGGCCCGACGCCTGAAGATTAGAGCCGCCCGATACATTGTCCTAGACGAAGTCTTATACAAGAAGGGGCACTCCCAGCCCTACCTCAGATGCCTCTGACCCGAGGAAGCGGACTATGTAATATGTGAGATCCACGAAGGTATTTATGGAAATCACTCCGGTGGCCAAGCCTTGACTATGAAAATACTCCGATAGGGGTACTTCTGGCAGACCATTCGAGAGGACTCGAAAGATTACGTCCGAAGGTGTGACAAGTGTCAGAGGTTCGCCGCTATACCGAGGCAACCTGTAGAAGAAATGACCCCCATGAGTGGGTCGTGGCCGTTCGCTCAGAGGGGGATCGACATCATTGGACCTCTGCACTCATTAGGAGGGTAGGAGGCAAGTAGTATCCTGTCTACTACGTAAGCAAAGCAATGGTACCCGCCGAGACTAGATACTTGAAGGATGCCAGCTCTCCCACCCCTGGAATGCCGTTCGACAATGATAAATTCCTAAGCATATGTAGGGGGCTCGACATCTCAAATGCTTACGCCTCACCTCGGCATCCGTAGTCCAACGGACAGGTGGAAGCCGTGAATAAGGTCATCAAGCACCATCTTAAGATGAAGTTGGAGAAAGCGAAAGGCAACTGGGAAGAGGAGCTCCCATTCATCCTGTGGGCCTATAGGACACAGCTCAGTCATCTACTGGGGAGACCCCCTTTTCGCTATCCTACGTTTTGGAGGCAATCGTCCCAATTGATATCGACTTCCCAACGGCTCTGGTCAAAAGCTACCAAGAGGATCAGAATGTAGAGTAGGTCACAATAAACCTCGACTTGCTCGAGGAAGCTAGAGATGTCACCAGACTCCAAGTCACTACTAGGCATCATCAAGTGGCACAATTCTACAACTCAAGAGTCAAGACAAGGCAGTTCCAGCTAGGGGACTTAGTCCTCTACCGTGTCTTCCAAAATATAGCAAAGTCGGGGGCTGGGACACTCGGACCCAACTATGTGGTCAGATCGATCCAGCCAGGCTCCTACCACTTAGAGGAACTTGAAGGATGCCAGCTCTCCCACCCCTGGAATGCCGAACACTTAAAGATCTACTATTCGTGAGAATCTATTGGCCACTGATGACCCTCAATAAATGTATCACTCAGAGTAACAAGCCTGGTAAGGCCTTTAATAAAAGTTCCTACTTTTTTACATCGTTTACTTAAACAATTTACAAACGGAAAAAGTTACCTCTCATAAGCAGAGGCTAACTTAACGGACCAATCCCTTAAAGAAGGGTTCGGAACGTTAAACCCACGAAAATCCACCAAGGGATCCCCTCTATGCAGAGGAAAAGGACGCAGATGACCCAGCCCCCTGAAAAAGGGGTCGGCTCATCACACAATGATAAATCTACGAAAATGACCAAGGGGCACACGCAATTCATGGGGGGTAGACCTCTCAAGGTGTCGGTCCTTAAACATTAACATCAACGAATCATCACAGCAATCAGTACATGAGAATATACCCCCTACCAAGAGGTTAAAAGGTCATCCATATAAAAAAGTAATCATTAAAAAATCATCAAAAAATTATCCATGTTATAAGAAAATTACAATATAAGTCTCACTCCCTCCGAGTAGAGGGACTAGCTACCGAGCTGGGGGGCTGAGCGTCAGGGGCGGCCTCAGCGACAGGAGGGACATTCTCAGGCTCATCTAAAGTGACCGATTCAGCATCCTCAGCCTCGTCTATAGTGAGAACTTCGAGGTCGATGGTCAAATGAAGCTTCAGACCTCAACAAGGCAAGCATCGAAGCCAGTGTTATAGCCAAAGTAATACAATTTATCCAGCTCCTTGTCCCTTTCAGCTAACTCCTTGTATTCAGCCACAGTCGCGGAAGCCTGCAAGGCCGCTCGAACCTCGAGCACTTCTCATAGGGCTACCAGGTCTACAGATGCTGCGGCCTCGAGGGCGATCGGCTGCTGTGCCAACCAGTACGTAATTATCCATTGATTCATCTTGAGTCTCTCCTTCACTACTTCGAGCCCCGACTTAGCCTTCATGGCCTTGAACTCCAGGTCCCTATTAGCCCCACGCAGACACTTGATTTCAGGGTTGGCCACGTCCAAGCGAGCTTGGAGTTGGTTGACCTCCCCCTGGAGCGTTAGCTCCCTTGCTCGACCCTCCACAACAGCCCTTCTTAGCTCCTCTTGCTCCGTAGCCGAAGCTTCTAACAGTTTCTCTAGCTCAGCCCTTTGTACCTCGAGTTCGGCCCTTCGCGCCTCTTGCTCTATCTTCTCCATCAAAAACTCTGCCCTCTTCACCTCGAGCTATTCCATCTCCTTCAGCCTCTCCTTCACATCCACCATCATCGGCAGCAACTGGTAATAGACTGCTGCGTAATCATTCATAAAGTTGACGTGGCATTGGGAGAGCATCGGCTATCCTAACCTCTAGTACATGCTTGGGCGCTCATGGGTTTAGCAAAGCCATGTGATAACCGAGAGGCAGAATCTCTAAAATGGGCTTGAAAGTTCCTTCGACCCCATTGGCCGTGGAAGCTTGGGCAGTAGCCTCGGGCGTGGTGGTGTATCCGACAAGGGCGTCGGTTTAACTGGTTAAGAGCTCAGCCTCAGCGGCAGGATGGTGAGCTACGGATCGTGCAGGGACGACAGTACCAAGAGTCTCATTGACTACCTCTCTCTCCACCCTGAGAGGGCCTACAACTGCTGAAGGAGGAACCTCGAGGGCCTGCTCCTATGTAGATGGCATCAAGATAGTGGTAAGGTCGACTCCGATGGGGGCCTCAGGGGCTCGTGCTTTGAGAGCAGGGGTCGAGGAATCAATGGGAATGGCTTCAACTGGGGCCATGATGGGCACAACTTCTGCTGAAAGTTTAGCTCCGAGAGCAGAGGTCATAACTACAGCCAGAGCAGGTTCAACCTCGAAAGTCTTCCTCTTCTTCGGCATCACCTTCATCCTCGGCTCAGATGAAAGGACTACGTCCATTGGAGGGTGCGACACTATCAGTCTTTTCCTCTTAGAGCTGCCTGCCTTCATTCCTATCGAAAAGAGAAGATAAATTTACAGAATATCAGAAAATAAATCCCAGAAGATTTTTACCCGGCTTACCCAAAGCAAAGAGAGTATGCTGGATTCTGCAGAAGCCGAACGAAACCAAGTTCTTCTCGTTGATGAGTTCAAACCAGATGCGCTGGTCCTCAAGAAGCACTCTGGCTTGGGTGACCTGCTGCTTTTGAAGAGCAAAGAGGTCTGGAGCTCCCCTCGGTTGAGCTGCAAACAAAAGCAAAGCTTAGAGTTAAAATATGGAAGGATGGATCAAGTGTACAGTATGACTAAAAAGAAGTGGCCGACCTGGGTTGGCAAACTTGGTAGGGACTCGGACCTGTAGTCCACCCAATTCAGAGGCAGGGGCCTCCCATTCCCCCGAGGCACAGAACCACTTCCCTTTCCAATCTTTGTTAGAAGAGGGAAGTTGGGTTACCCAGCCTGGGACGCATGGAGGCCTAGCTAAGAAGTTCCACCAGGCCTTATCCGACTTATCGTATTTGGCCATGTACAAAAATAGGAACTCGTCTGGCATCAGCCTCTGACTTTCCGCCAAATGTTGGAGAATAAAGGTAGAGGCGAGGATCCTCCAGGAATTCGGAACCAACTGCCCCGGCACTATTCCCAACTATGTGGTCAGCTCGGGCAAGAATGGGTGGATGGGGAATTGGAGCCCGCATTGAAGGGCATAGATGAAGATAGCGATCTCCCCCTCAGCTAGAGAGCTCGCTTGGTCCTTGGGGGCAGGGGATCGGATGTACACCGAGTCGGGAATTTGATACTCTTTGCGAAGCTGGGCCATTTGGGACTCAACCAGGATCAAGCCCCCATGGACTAACGGTTTTGACCTGCCTCCCGAGGGGCCTGCCTTCGACCACCCCTCGGGATCTCTGAGAGCCCTCTTCAGTCTCTTGCCTCAGCTTTTGGCCCTCTGACTCACTGTTCTCTAGGCCGGGACCGAAGTGCCAAGGGGTACGGCCTCAAAAGGGCCTCCGAACTCTCCGAGTCCCGAGGCAGTAGTCTCTGGTTCAGAGTCTAAACCAGCTCCCCGGACCTCTTCTACTTCGTCAGAGTTGCTCGACATAATGCAATGAAAAAGGCTTTAAAGTGATGGAAGACTCACAGCATCGTAGACGATTTCCTCCAAGCAGAATCTTTTCTCCGATGGTCGGAAACTCTTTATCCGAAATGAAAATCCTTTTTCCAGCAGAGGGCCCCACCTAGGTTCCCAGTGCAAAAACTTCCTGCAAAGGCTTTGGTAGAAAATCTGCGTTCGTTCTTTCATCACCCCTGCATATGGCAAATGTACACCTTAATGCAAATTGTCAATTGTTCAGATCATAGGGACCAGTGCAGATGGAGAATAGTTGAAGAATCAAACTGATTATTGAATGATCCTGACCATTCGGCTGGTGTATGCCAAATGGATACATTAAAGAAAGGAAGATGAAGAATATTATCAGCTGTCCAAATTCAACTAGAAAATCAGACTACTAATATTGTCCAAGTAGGAGTCGTGTCCAACATGAAAAGGGCTTCCAAATATTATGAGAATAACGATATTAAGTAATAATCATGACCGTCATAAGTTTACTATTTATAGTAACTCACATTTTTAGGGAGTTTGAGTTGAGTTTGATTATGAAACTTCTTCCTAGATTCGAGATTACTATTTTAAGTATTGTAAATTCATTTTCAACATCAATCAATTAAAATTTGAATTTATTAGAATTTATATCTATTATGGGGAAATCTGAACAAGGATAATCGGGGTCGGCCCGAGCTACCCGAATCAGTTTACAATGCCTCGGAATGAGGATACCACGTCAAGTATGAGCCGACCCTAAGTTACGAACGTAGGTTAGTTGAGACAGGCTCTCCACTAACGAATCACGACTCAGAACTACAGCCCTGATTGGCCGATCCGAACCCTCGTCCTCATTCGAAGAAGGATGGCTGAGCCGAGCTCTAATCCTCGTGCTCAGCTTCATTTAGCGGACTCCGACCTCGGTGATCTACTGACAAGCTCTGACTACTAGTACTCGGTCTCAGGTCTACACAGCCTAAGGTCGAGCTCAGATGATGACACTCCGTATGCCGAGGCTGAGACCAAGCCCAGGTGAGGGTACTCCGTGTGCCGAGTTTGGAGACTAACCTAAATACGGACGTGACCGAAGATCTCACCCAAGGATACGTGCCCTTAAGACATGATATGTCGCACGACTCAAAGACTTTGGATAATATCTTCACGATCACAATATCTTCTTGATTGAGCAAATTGTCGAGATTAACAGACGTAGATCGTTCAACCCACAGGTATAAATACCAGGGGACCTCTTTGCTACAGGTACGCAAGATCTCACACCCTCTTTCTACTTTCGACTTAGACCCAGATTCCCTAGCCTGACTTAGGCATCGGAGGGTCCCCCGGCTGAGCCAGGGTCTCCTTTGCTCACCTCTTTGTGCAAGACCAGGGCTCGTTCGAGGTTTGTAGCATTGAGTGGAGGGTGGTCCAGATTTTAACCTCAACAAAATCTATCCTCTTCTTGCGGTAGAAAATATTCCACGGGCCCTGGTCGAGTTGAAAAGAAGGTCTACTACCATTTGGGAATCGCTTTCCACGACAACCCTGTTTTGGCCAAGAGCCAAACACAGGTTAAGACCAACATATGTGACCATTCCCCTCGATGGATGAATTCTTGAATGTAGGATTGCCATATAGTTACAAGCTTTGTTTGTTAAGGTTTGGTAAGCACACAAGCCAATATGAATCCACGAGGAAAGAAAGCAGAAAATAGAAATAAATTCTAAGAAATTCGAAATTGATTAATTGATGAATAAAAATGAGTTCACAACCCTTTAAATAGGGGTACCAAGCAATGGGAAAGAAATTAGAATCAAACTACAACTCAAACTCCTAGAATCCACGACTTACTATAAATAGTAAACTTACTATTTATAAACGGTCGTGATGTCTACTAGTGCGCAAGGTTTTCGGCCAAAAATAGTAAGTGTCCTATTTGGCTTCACTAAACCATTCTCCTAATTATTCTAAGCTCTTTTCACGTTGGGCGCAACTCCTAAAGCCCGACGGATGAAGAGTTATAATCAAACTAAAACTTACTATTTATAGTAAAAATGAAATTAAAACAGAAAAATGACCGTCGATCCAGGGGTTTTTCGCAATTCTGGGCTGCGCAACCCAGCATAGCAGGGTTGGTTGGCTTCAGTAGCTCGTTCTACCCCAAAATCATATATTTTACGTCAGATAACTCATTCCGGATTGCAAGATACGCCCGATTTAAGGTTCGATGGTCTAGATCACTTTTGTCGTCGACCGGGCCTTTTCTGATCCATCTTGGCCATGTAACTGATGAATTCTTGAATGTAG
This sequence comes from Magnolia sinica, assembly GCF_029962835.1. Lineage (NCBI taxonomy): Eukaryota > Viridiplantae > Streptophyta > Magnoliopsida > Magnoliales > Magnoliaceae > Magnolia > Magnolia sinica. Next base: position 5,988,134 of record NC_080580.1, read on the forward strand.
GATTGCCATATAGTTACAAGCTTTGTTTGTTAAGGTTTGGTAAGCACACAAGCCAATATGTCAAACAAGTGCAAGATCCAAACTTTCCATCAGGTGGGCCACTTTAACTAGATCTTTTGGTTAAAAAAATCAGGTCATTTCACTAATCAAGTTGGGCACAAATCAGGTCATCTCACTAATCAAGTGGGCCACCATGTTTAATGCATACAACAAAAGGACCAATTTTTCTGTCCATCCATTTAGTTTCTTCACTTGAGGACTGGGTTGGATGACATATACACAACACGGTGGACCACCTTTCTTGCAATTTCTATGGTCGGCGTCCCCCTCCCCAATGTCTTCGTTGTCTCCTTTTTAGTAGCCTGCCTGATTTATGAATCAGGTTGGATGTTGGGATCTAGGCCTATTGCATTCACACATCATAGTGGACCCACACAGCTGGAATGCATGATGATCATCATATACGTGATCATAAAAATTACTTCGATTGTGACCGTTGATTAAGTCGAGGAGAACAGTGTCGTGAGACTGTTAATTGCTTTGGTGGTATGTTCTTCCTGACAATAGGATTTTCTCAGGGCTTTCTTGTTTTCATTATCCTGTAACGAGGTTGCTAACATCTACATCCCAACAGTACGTAAAATCATCAACACCCAAAAGAGAAGGTGCTCCGGTGAGCATTCCAGCATTCCTCTGTACTCACATGCACACCTTCTTACGTTAGCACCATGCGCACCTTTACACACGTATCTTAAGCATAGAATCTGAACAGTATGCATTCCAGCATTCCTCTTACTCACATGCACACCTTCTTACGTTAGCACCATGCGCACCTTTACACACATATCTTAGGCATAGAGTCTGAACAGTGCATGTGATGCGACACTCCTTGACCTCACAAACCCAACTTTTAGACTTTGGAAAAAGGAAATAATTTTTTACCTTGATTTGCATTTCTCTTTACTATAGCCCACTATAGTTTTGGATCCAGCTAAAAATTGGGCCCATAAAGTTTCAGGAGGTGCTGCATCATGTGGACCATTCAGATTCTATGCCTAAGACACGTGTGCAAAGGTGCACATGGTGCTCATAGAAGAAGACGTGCAGCATATATATATATATATATATATATATATATATAGCGAAAAGGTTCTATGCGGTCGAGCTCATGGGAACTTCCCATGAGGTCGAGTTGTGTGGGCCCCACCATGATGTGTGTCGAACATCTACCCCATTAGTCAGATGCACCCTTCCATGGTGGGCATAGGGCTTAAAAATCAAGTCAATTCGTGACTTGTGCGGGCCACACCACATACAAAAGTTGACAGGGGTTGTCCTCCTTTAAAAGATTCATCAAGATGTGGTTCCCAAATCCAGCCCATCCATTATATGTGTACCACTTGGATGAGGGGTCAGACCAAGTTTCAGTCACATCCAAATTTCATGTGGGCTCCACGAAGTGCTTTTATATGTTTTAGGCATGTCTTCAGATGATTTTACATGGTATAGCCCACCTAAGTTCTGTATACGACGGCTGATTTTTAGGTTATCCCATAATTTAAATGAGACCCATCAAATGGATGGTATTGATGTTCGACACACATCACGGTGGGGCCCACACAGCTCAACCTCATGGGAAGTTCCCATGAACTTGACCGCATAGAACCTTTTCTCTCACTCACACACACACACACACACATATATATATATATATATATATGGCATTGGTCTCACGGTACCGCGAGAGAGAGAGAGAGAGAGAGAGAGAGAGAGAGAGAGCAGTGGTCTACTGCACATGGTACCGCGCAAGATATTTTACGCACCAACCAATTCAAGTAAAAAGGTAAGCTAATATTAAGCCCCACCGTGATGCATTAATGAAATCCACCTCGGTCGGTCATTAGGCTCATGATATAAATTTAGCAGTATGTCTCAAAAAGTAGGTAGATTCGTGATTTAGATGGACCCACACTAAGTGAAACCATTTGGATAATGGGAATCCCTGTACTATTTTTACTCATATGACCTACCAACATTATAAACGTGGCTGATCTTTTATTCTGGCGAGTAAATTATTGTCACACACCTTATGGATGGAACGGATTTCAAAGACACATCAAGGTTGGCCCACCACAGCTGACTCAGTAATGGTTGGGATGCATCAGAGATGGATTAATGCACGTCGACCCTGTCAGTAGCGACCTTGCTACAGGTCGGTGGTAGTGGGCCCAACAATGATGTATATATTTAATCCAAGCTGTGCATCCATTTTTCCAGCTCCATTTATCCTATAAACCTAAAAATGAGTAATATCCAAATTTAAAGTGGACCACACCACACGAAAATAGTGGTGATTAAACACCCATCATTGAAAATTCTTAGGTTACATTTTATTTACCATCCAACCTATTGATTAGGTCACAAAGACCTGGACGAAGGGAAAACACATATTAGCTTGATCCAAAACTTACTTTGGCCTAAAGAATTTTTTAATGGTGGACTTTCCAGCAATCTTTCTTGTGGCATGTTCCACTTGAGATTGGATTTGACTCATTTTTTGTTTGTCATGCCACACATTCAGCTAGAAAAATAGATGAACGGTTTGGATTAAACACATACATCATTATTGGGCGAACGAGTACCAACCAGCTGCTATGCAGTTGCCAGCGGTCCCAGCGTGTAATCCATGGCATAGGACAACATCCCAACCAATGCCGGGTCAGCTGGAGGTGGGCCCACCTTGACATGTATGTAAAATCCACTCCAACCATAATGGGGCATGATGATAATTTAGGTATATTGCTTCAACATCAGCCACATCTATAATTCTAGTGGGCCACATGAGTGGAAACCTTGTAGGGGACCCCCACCATTCAAATTTCTTCACTTGGTGTGATCCACATACATTGCATATAGGTTTAATGTTTGATATCCATATACTAACTTCCACAAGGTAGCTAATGGATGGAATGGATTTCACATAAACATCATGTCAGGTCTTGTAAAAATTCAAATGTAGGCTTCTCTTCTCCCACTGTTTTTCTTTTTGTGACCCGTAAATCATAAATCAGCCAGAGTTTTTTAACCTAATGGTTTAATTGCTATCACAGACTGAATTGTCGGAGTGGATGACAGCAAAACATTATGTTGAGGCTCACTTGTAGCACACTTGTCTAAGTTGGCATGACGAGTGGGAATCTGGTGCGCATGCAGAAGCTATCCTACGGTACGGTGCGCGGGAGAACAATACCACATATATATATATATATATATATATATATATATATAATTTCCTATGCCTTGGTTAATCGTGTCCATCCTGCAGTGACCGACTGGACCCAAACAAAAGAAAAAGTTCGTTAATCGGGTCAGAAGCAGCTGTGCATATGGGTTAGTCAAAGATAACTTCCCCATATATCGGTGCGGCACACGTGTGCAAAATTCAGGCTTTCATCAGGTTCGCTCCAGAACTCAGGTGGGCCTCACCACCGGAATAGTGGGATGGGGACGCAGTGTGTTGCGCCAACTGTGTTTTGTATATGCCATCTAATTCATGCAGAAGATGCGTCTCATCAGGATGCATAGACAGTCTAAAAATAAGACCATTTGAAAACTCTGGTGGGCCACACCTCATGATTTTAAGAGGTTTTAGGCATGATTTTACATGGTGTGGTCCACCTAAGATCCAGGACGTCCTGAAGTTTGGGCGCCATGGAAAAAAAATTAATAATAAGGGGTCTTCGCCCACCCCAAAACAAGATTGCATTTGAATCCAATCAAAATTTCCCAAACACCCAAACAGGCCACTACGTACCTGCATACATACCTTTGATGGAAATGCATCCCTTTCCTTGTAGAAGCTTATAAGCTGCAATTGCCTAAGCAGCGGTGGCACCGTTCGTACGTAGCACAATCCTCGGCCGCCCCAACTTCTCAGCGACGGCTCCAGCGAAAGGGAAGATCACGTCGGTGATGATGCACTTAATCAGGCCATCTGGGCTGTCTGATAGTAACCGAGACAAGCAATCCTGGAACGGTACTTGGCACGTGTCGTTGAGGATGGAGATAAGGGTTATCGGGTCATCGATTAAGGCCTGATCGTCCGATAAGCCGTCCGTTATGGACTTAAAGTGAAAGTTGGGGAAGTTGGATGGATTGGGAGAGTTGAAATGAGTATGAATTACGGTGATTGAGAATCCTTTGGAGTGTAGGAGAGTGGCCAGTTGAAGCATGGGATTTAGGTGTCCTTGGAATGGGATTGGGAAGATTACCAAACGAGGGGCTTTCATTTCCTGGATTTGCATGTCTTTTGCTGCTTGCATTGCTTTGGAGATGTGGTCGGCTGCAATGAAAATGAGCCACTTGCTTTTGGGCAATGTTGTGATGTGAGAGGGGGAGCTAAACAGCAGGTTATATATAATAATCAGACAGGGTATGATGGTTGATGCACATTCCCTTAAAATCCATAGACGTGGTAAGTATTAACTCATACCGACTACGGGTCGTCTGCACATAATCTCAACCGTTGCTTGCCAGAGCGTGCCCACAATCTTCGTTTCATCAAATTGGCAGAACGAAGCTTCATTAATGTGTCAACCCTGGAGTTCGGTCAGGTCGTGACCGTGGGGCCTACCTATATGTATGTGCTATATATCGATGCCGTCCATCCGCTTTTTGAGCTAATTTTAGCGCGCGGGCCAAAAATAGAAGCAGATCCAAATCTTAGGCAGACCACCTAATAGGAAACATTGTGGCGATTGAAAGGATGACGTTAAAACTTCATATGGCCAAACAGTATTGTTTATTTGCCATACAACCTATTAATAAGGCCAAATAGACCCGGACGAAGGGAAAATACATGTACCTACTTGATTCAAAACTTTTGTGCCCCACAATAAGTTTTTAATGGTCAATCATTATTTTTTTTCCTGTGGTGTGGCCCACCTGAGAACTGTATCTGCTTCATTTTTTTGGAAACTAAATTGAGCTGGAAAAATAGGTGAACGGAGTGGATATACGACATATACATCTAGGTGGGCCCACAGTCATGCCTGACGAACTCGGTCAGGTCCCAACGTACTTCATCCGCGTCCGACATAAATATCCAGGGCATCGAAATAAAAACTTCCCCCGCGGATCTTGATTTTGCCGGTGCATTACACGATTCCTCATTGGGATTGAAGCCGCACGGGACACACTCCATCCATCGCCACGTATGCGTGTATAAGGTGCCCCTGCGATCAGGGCCGCACGGTGTTGGGTGAGCAGTGATAGGAGTTGTCCTTCCCAGTCCAATCCTAAACAACGCAAAAAACTAGTAGTAGATTTGTGGGTCCACTGTAGTGCGAGCATATCATCCAACCCGATCAGCGTGCTTACTCCACTATGAAAATAGGACACCCCAAACAAAAGTTCAACTAAAGCATTAGGTGGGCGTCACTTGTATTTGGATGCGTTTGGTCCATTTTCTATTGTTTTTCACGGTGTGGACTGTTGAGGGTCAAATATTGCATGTTTTTATTCTCCAATTTTAAGGTGGAGTGGCCTTAAAATTAGAGAATGTCATATATAAGTAAAGAATGCTCTCCACACGTATGCAAAACAAACTCCTGAGAGCATTTTTTTGTCATTAGGTAAAGTTCCTCTAACATATGGTGATGCCTGCAGTAATGCGAAGTGACGTAGGGATGAACGTGATGAGTATGATTACCATCTTCCTCAAGGATAACCACATTGAATCCATGGAGCTTCTCTAGATTCCTAATGGAGACTTCTCGAATTCATGAAGAAAAAAAAAAGTAAGAAAATAAAAATAATATTCTAAAAAATTCATAAATTGATTGATGATTGTAATAAACAAGTCTACAATCCTTTAAATACAGAGACCAAGTCTTCGAAGAAGTTTCGGAATTAAATTATAGCTAAAACTCCCTAAAATTTGTAACTTACTATAAATAGCAAATTTATTATTTAAAGTAAGTATCCTATTTGACTTGACCATATTATTCTCCTAATTATTCTAAGAACTTTTCATGTTGAACACAATTCCTAAAGCCCAGTAGATGAAGAGTTACAATTAAATCAAAACTTATTAAAAATAGTAAAAATAGAAATAAACAGGGAATTTGATCGTCAATCTAATGGAATCTCGCAAATTCGGCATGGGTAACCCGAAATAGCCAGGTTAGTTGGCTAAAGTAGCTTGTCCTACCCCAAAATCCTATATGTTACGTCGAGTAACTCATTTCGGTTTGTGAGATATGCATGTTCTAAGGTTTTGACGGTCTTGATGACTTTTGCCTCCGATCGGGCCTTCTCTGATCCATCTTGGACATAAAAATGTCTGCTACCCACTCTACATCAATTCCCTCCGCTTTAAAAGAACTCGTCCTCGAGTTCTCGTCCTGCTTTGGTTCATGATACTCGGTCAGGTACGACTCATAATGATACTCGGATCAAAAGTTATGATCAATTTACGGTTCACCTTCTTTTGGTCCAATCATGCAAGGAATTTTTCGATACCATGTCCTACATCAGACCCCTCCACTTAAAAAATAAAAAAATAAAAATAAAAATAAAAACTCGTCCTCAAGTTACTCTTCACTCATAATACTGAAATAAATTCTGGAGTTAAATGTTTATCACCCTTTCCATTGGATCTTGCATTAGGCTCTTGAGCTGACACAATACATGTACTTATGTTCTCATTAACTTGACTAGTATGGATCAATTCCTTCACTTGTGCCCACAAGATCTCACATTCTTTTTTAATCATCCGACAATGAGGACGGTTAGGCAACCTTGCCCCATGAATAAGGTCTATGTGATGTTGGATGTTCCTCATGGGCTGCAATCTATCAAGTAAATTTTCAGGGCCAGTATTATTTGAATTTGTTTAACAATGGCTTTAAACTTGGAGGAATGTCTAGGGGCTTCGAGCCCTCGCCCTTTTCCACCACGGCATACATCTTGTGGGTTTTCTTAGATTCCTCCACAAAATGCCGAATGGTCAAAAGGGAGCTCCTCTCCACTTTAAAAGCTTCTGGTTGTTTCTCTGGTACCATAGGGACAAGGATTATCTTTTGACCATCCTTGACAAAAACGTAAACGTTGTCTCACCTTCTGTGGGTCGCATCATAGTCAGATTGCCATGGTCGACCGGGTAACATATGGCATGCTTCCATGTCGACCACGTCACAAAGTATCTAATCCTTATAAGTTTTACCAATTAAAAATGAGACAGTGCATTGTTCAATTACCTTGGTCTTGTTCACCTTTTTTTTTTTTATCCAGCCAATTGAGTACGGAAAATGATGTTTTGTCATTAATAGCTGCAACTTGTTCACCATCACTTTCGAGACGATGTTCTCACTACTACCACTGTGTATGATTACATCATAGACATCGCTATTGATGGTGCATTATGTACGGAATATATTGTGTCACTAAGATTAATTGCTTTCGTGGGTGTACAACAATCACCTCACGACTAGAGATTCACCACGATCATCGCCCATCCATTCTTTGTCATCTGCTCCTTCCTTGGTAGTTGTTCACCTTCATCAAAGCGAGAGTCTTCTTCTGTGGCCTCACCTTCAGTGGTCCCTTCATTTATGGTCAAGTGGGTTGTAGGGCGTTGAGGACATTTGTTTAATAAGTGGCATAGTTGGTCACAACGATAACAATTGTTTAGCCTTGGCTAAACGTAATGATTTAGAATCTTACTTGGGCCCGCTATTGTGGGTGCTACATATTGAGGCCTAGATGGGCCAATCCCTATGTCATGATTTGCGATTGCAGGAGGTTGGGGATGTCCTCTACTGATTCTTTTCCTCATGTCAACACTGAATCCTGCATGGGGGGTCCAAGTTGAAAGATAAGGCCAAGTAAGAATTCTTACAAGTTGCGTTTCTCCATTCAAATGGTAGGCTCGAGTACGAAGAACACCCGATGAAAGAAGTTAGGGCCATCCAATCACCTTGTTTGCATGTGTCCTTTGTATGTGATGGGTGATTGTCAATTGCTCTCTATGGCGTACCCCATCAGACGAGTCGCACGATTGTTCTGGTTTTTTTATGTAGGTAATCTTGATTGTACAAATTGGATGGTCTGGATTTTACACTCACATGAAAGGACGCTGGGATATTAGGTGGAGCTCACTGTGATATTTGTGAGAAATCCACTTCATCCATGCATTCTGCTAGCTCATCTTACAATGTGATAAAAAATGACCAACTCAAGTTGGATGAAGGAGATGAAAAATTAAGGAAAGAAATGCCTACGAACTTTCCTAAGCTCCACCTTGCTTTTTTCTTTTTTTGTTAGCATGTTAGCACACCCACGGTCAGTTCACAGCCCGATCGATACCAATACCTCAGTGTTGATACGAGGTATCTTTCACTCAGTCTACCACTTGAGCCATGTATCAGGGTGTTAAGCTCCACCTTGCTGATTATATGCCATCCAAACCTTTTATAAGGCCATTCTCACTGGAATAAAGTGAAAAAACAAAACACCTTAGCCTGATATAAAACTTTTGCGGTCATATGAATGTTTCAACGGCTATCATTGAATTCATACTTTTTCCTCTCATGTGACCCACTGGAGTCTTATATCTGCCTTGTTTTTTGCCTCATGTGGTAAAATAGGCTCGAAAAACGGATGGACGGAGTGGATTTCTTAAAACATCATGGTGAGCCCCACTTAGCATCCTAGCACACGAGCTTCCTCGTATAGGCTTTACAGGAAATCCTCGTCCCACATGCTAATTAAAATATTTGGTTCGACTAGTCGTTCTTATCTCCACATGTCGCATATTCCACTGCATGAGGGAAGTGACTTTGGCTCATATTTCCTTTCTTAGGTCACCCGTGAAATCAACGTCCCTCCATCCTAATCTTTTTAAAAGCGATCAGAGGCATCGTTACACGTTCACGTGAAACCCTACATACATGGATCAAATGTACATCAATCTTAACAATCTGGACCGTAGATCCCATTATGGATGAGTCATATAATCTGAAACTACCCGAATCTGGTGAACCAAACCGTTTTATTGGTCACCATCACATGAACAATATAAGCAGAAAACAACAAAACTATTGACAAATGATGATTATTAGATGTTAGGGTCATCCAATTAATCGAGCTTGTTCCCAGCTACAGTGGGACCCATGATTTGAACCCTTCGGTTTGCTGTACATGAATGTGAGCTAGGTCCCATCAACCCTGGGATCCATGATTTGGAATATTTAGATTGATGTACATGAATGCCACGTATACCAGGTGGTGAAGATGGTCAAAGTTTGTGCAGTTTGCTCTAGTAATATAGGGCTGTCAGGGGTACTAGACCTGAGGCTACCACATGTTAACATTAACAGTACCAATCTAATTTCTCGGATTCATTTTGGTGTACCCTTTCCGTGGATTCAATGATCAAGAAGTGACATGTGTTGTCGCACATAAAAAATAGCATGCAAAAGATTTTGTGAGATATTTGTAACAATTTCTATATAATCACAATTGTCACTCAACTGAATATTACATATTATTTAATGACAAGGTGCAGTTAATAAGTTTAAAAGAAAGAAAGCTATGGAGAGAAGAGGAACATTTATAAGAATACAAAAAGATAGAAAGACACGGAAAATTTTCCGTGGTAACAATTCTAATACTAATTGAAATAAAGAACATAGATAAATGCAGAGTATTTGCAAGGCAGAAAGGTTATAAATAGAAGGGAAACTAATATAACAAATCATATCATATCAATCAAACAAACCAATCAAATTATCCTTCAATTATCTTGTAATTTATTTTTCATTTTTATAGCTAAGCTCTTTCTTACGAGTAGTCGTAATCGATTAGCTATAATCTTAGTCTACACTTATACACTGGACTTTTATTTCAATATAAGCAGTTCTTTATTTAGAAAAAATAAAAATAAAATCTTACAGTTGCGCCTCAATCGACTTAACAAATTTCCTTTTTGTTTAACAACAACCAAGTATCAGAAAAGCCTTTTCATATGAAAGGGAAAGCGGAATCCATTTTCAGAGAAAGAATCCAACCTTCCGAATATCGCTTAATCACTTTATAAAACAACTTGCAAGTACTGAATAGGCGATCGATCTTCTCTAATCTCGATCATATACGATCGCAATCATTGTATATGCATTGTTTGGGGTCAAGTTGTTCAATTGGAATTGAACTGCACAATCGGATCTAGCATACCTGGCACACCACACGTGAAAAACATCCAAACCAACAAAAAAAAAAAAAGTGTTGAACAATTTTTAGCACGCCAGATGGGACCAAACTACTTAGTTGTCATAAAAAGCTGATATATTCAAGTATCATTGTGTTGTAAAACATGAGATGAAAGAGTAATCACAATACTTCTACCACTCATGAACCTCAATCCGTTAAGGAAGAGTTGCAGGCACAACCAACACCTGAGTTGTTGCCAAACACAACACCCAATTCTTTAAACCTGGATAAGACATGCATCCTCATCACGACTGACCCTTTAGAGATAATGTCTACTGGGTCACGTGAAATGCAAATGGCTATTCAACATATTACTGAACAGTCACTAACTTAGGTTGAACAATCTCAAAATGAGTCAATAGATGGATGGTTCGTTAAGCCAAGAGCATGAATAGGATGATGGCCATCATTACTAAACAAATGCCCAGTGTACATTAGAAAATTGTGCCTCAGCTTGTTGTTGAAGCAAGCTCTATTGGGAATTTGGCACTAATAGCACCTAAATATTGCATATTTATCCCTTATTTGGAATTGCTTTTATCGTATACATCAAGTTAATTAATCCTAATTATGTGTAGTTCATGTGCAATGAGAGATTTGAAGTCCAAGACCAAATATAAGTTAAAAGTAAAGATTTAAAGCTAAAAAATGATCATAGTGTAGTGATTAAAGATTTAAGAGCTCAATAAATGATGATCAAGCGTATTTGAGCACGTGAACCAAAGAAAATTAAAAGGAAGCCGAAAAAAGCTTGGTTCCAATAGAAGTCCTAATTATGCATATTTTTGAAACTCCAAGATACCACTGAAAAATTCTTTCATAAGTGCAACTTGGTTCCAAGGTAACAAGATTCTCTTAGTTGGGTCATTGACTTAGTTGACTCAAAGCAACTCATGATGAATTAAGCTAAGCCAATCATTTTTGTGAAAACTTAAAATTATTTTATTGGTAGAAGTTAAAAAGAGTTTGACATTAGCGGTAAAAAAAAAATCATTTTGAAATCATGACCTTAGTTAAGGAACCAGGCACGTATAACTGATGTAGAGTGGGTCGCGGACACTTTCATCTCCAAGATGGACTAGAGAAGGCCCGATCGAAGGCGAAAGTGATCAGGACGGCCAGAGCCCTAAAACAGATATGTCTCACAAACCGGAATGAGTTATTTGATATACTATATATGATTTTGAAGTAGGATAAGCTACTTTAGCCACCCAATCCGCTACGTTGGGTTGCCCTCACCGAATTTGTGAGATTCCATATAATTGACAATCGAAAGTCCATTTTAATTTCATTTTTACTATTTATAGTAAGTTTTAATTCGATCATAACTCTTGATCCTTTGAGCTTTAGGAGTCGTGCTCAACATGAAAAGGGGCTTAGAAAAATTAGGAGAATAACGTAGTTAAGGCTAAATTGGACACTTAATAATTTTGGTCGAAAACCATGAAATCTAGTAGGAATCATGATCGTCTATAAATAGTAAGTTTACCACTTATAGTAAGTCACATTTTCAGGGAGTTTGAGATGGAGTTTGATTCTGAAACTTCTTCCTAGGTTTGCTATCACTATTTAAAGGGTTGTAAATTCATTTTTTTTAAAAAAATCATCAATCAATTAATTTTTGAATTTATTTCTATTATCCTTTTGTTTCTTGTGGATTCAAGAAATCTCTATGAGGAGTTCAAATAAACTTTGTGGATTCAGAATAATTATCCCCTTGAGGAAGATGGTGATCATGTTCATCACTTGCGTCAATAACTATTATACATGGCTGCATTTTTTGTTATTTTAGCTAGTTGAAATGATTCTAATATTTATAAATATTTTAAATATATATAGGCCATTGTGTATTTTTCAATTAACTATTAAATATCAAATTGTGGTCAAATGATGACTTTGGTCAAGTCTTCGAGTTGAACCAGCTGGACTTTTGAGTTGGGATGAGTTTTCAGTGTTTTGAGCTAATGGTCTTTTGCTGGAGTCCTTTACAGCCTCGTCTATGTAATGTTTTGTTGCATTGGAAATCAGTTAATGCAAAACAGGCAGGTCTTTGCTACCCTTTACGCTTGTTTGTCAGGAGTTGCATGATAAAACCTTATTTTGCTTTGCAACCATTATTCTTTATGATTATGGGCTTTGCTTGGAGGAAAGCAATTTTTATGGTTGTTACTGTATCTTTGGAATTGTGTGTTGCAATTACTTTCAAGCTGCCCTTGGATTTTGTTTGTAAACCAGAATTGTCAATTTGGTCGATGAATTGTTACATTGTTGCTATGTTTGGATGCAAATGTGAATTGAAAAATGGCTAGTCTGTCCAGATTTTTATTTGATTGCTGACTGTTGGCGCTTGTTGTAAAACAGATGAATCAGTTTCGGATGATGAATCATAGCAAACTGCCAGGTTTCGGATGTTGTAAAACAGAAGTAGAGTGTTTCTCGGTGTAATCATCTCGCTGGGCGACGTTCTTCAGGGTCCGGCCTCTGCCCGGTTGCCTGCTGTTTGTTTGCTAGTTTGGGGGAGTCTGGCTGCCAGGTTTGGAGTTTCTTCTGGTTTGGAGCGGCTGGTAGTGGTTGGAGCAGTTTTGGAATCTGCTGCTGCTCTGGTTTCTCCTCTGTTTCAGCTCTGGTTATTCATTTTATCTTCGCCAGTTTTAGTTCCGCTGACTGATGCGGATTTCTCGGTTTTCTCTGCATTTATGTGGAGCCCCTCTGGATGCTATTGCTTCTGGTATCGGTGCTTCCATATGTTGCTGCCGCGCTGATAGGTCCAGCCAGTTTTCGTTTTTCTGTCTCTCTGTTTAGCCATGTGTAGGGGTTTGATATGATAGGCAGGGCCCGGATCTTTTTGTTGGGGCCTGCCCGGCAAAGACCAAGAAAACCGCCGCTAAATCCTTTGCCCGCGGTTAGCTAACAGCCGGTAAAGCATCAGTTGGCAAAGGCTTTACCGACGGCCAGGACCTTTACTGACAGTTGTGCTGGACGCCGCTAAATCGTTAGCTTTTGCTACACGACCAGAAAAGTGGTCAAAAGCTACGAATAAAATCCGTAGCTAAAGATGAGTACCCCACCATGCGACCGTAACCATTGTGCAAATCTTTCTCATTAAAAAACAAAAAGAAGTGAAATTGAAAACAAGTTTCTGGCAGAAATGTACAAGAAACACAAATTGCAAAACAAATTTAATGGATTCACTTACCGAAGGAGTAAAGCCATTAAATGGATTTTTCCCTGCTTTTGAATCTGCTAACAGATTCCTCGCATTTCGAATATATGATGCCAAACCACCTAGATAGCTTGAATTAAGCCGAGTTACCTATAGAAAAGAGCCACTTCACATCAATAAGCAGATACGTGAAGAGTATAAACAATCTTGCTGACAGGTACAAAGCAATGTAGGTTTCCAGAAACCCATCAAAATCTTCGAATATATGATGCCAAACCATCTAGATAGCTTGAATTAAGCCGAGTGACCTATAGAAAAGAGCTACTTGACATCAATAAGCAGATATGTGAAGAGTATTAACAATCTTGCTAACAGGTACAAAGCAATGTAGGTTTCCAGAAACCTATCAAAATCAGTTTGGTCTTCTACCAGAAATATGTGGTCAGCAAGGCTTCCAAAGATAAATTTCAAAATAATCATAATAATAAGAAAAATAAATGTTTGAGTGAGGAAAATGGAAGGTTAAAAGTTGAAACCGATGCTACACTTTTGCTGTTGGACTTGGAAATCAACAGAGACCATTTAATATTTCCAGGATACAGCAGCTGAGTTGTAAAAATAAACTGAGAATGCATGGAATATAAGGTTCTTGTACTCGTAAGAACCAAAATAATAATAACAAAAAAAAAATAAAAATAAGTGCCATGAAAACGAACCTGATCAAAGAAACTTTTCTTTTCTTCATCATCAACACCTTGTTCAGGCCAATGTACAAAAAGATGACTTTGTCCCTCTGCCGACAACATTTTTGCAAGCTCAATCTGGCAATCAACAATCAAGATAATGAAGGCAATGAGATTGTTATCAAAGTATAACTTTTGACAATCTGGCCTTGATAGACCATCTTAAAGTCACCATTGAAAACTTGGCTGGATCATCATCCTCCGCCACAAGTAACTAGTGAGAATTTCGATATAAAGATAACATGAAGTGGGCCACCATTCATTCATCAATCTCACCGTTTGTTCCAATATACCTGAAAAGTGTTGAGAAAAGAGACGAGCCCTTGAGAAGAGATTGAGCAAGATCTCAATGTTGAATTAGCTCTTTTATTTCTTTCTACATCTGCACAACAAAAGGTCAAGTCATCTATGCTTAGGCCATAGAAACTTTGGCTCTCTAAATGCCAAACAATTTTGAATCCAAAAATCAAAAATTGGATTTGGGTTTTGAATTTCTGCAGTTGAGGCCCTAGGAATTTAAAACCCCAAAATGAAAGTTACCGTTTTCTAGCGTTGGAGAGCCAAATTCAAAGAAACAAAACAACCAAATGCCATTTCAAAGTCATCTTCCAGAAAGAAAGGAAAAAGGGAAAAGAAAAGAAAAATCCACTTGAGTTCTTTGGAATCCGTACCATAAAGCTTGAGTTGTGTTTCAAGATCACGGATCCCACCCGAATAACCTCCACTACTGCCATCGGGCTGTTTATCAATCAACTGCCTCCTTTTCTTGGTCATTGTTTCTTCAACAATTCAACTCAACAAACATAAAAATACTATCAAACAGATCCCAAACCAATTTCCAAAGAAACCCAACTTCAATTCAATGAAATCGTCAATGAAAACAGAGAATTCTGCATGAAAAAAAAAAACACTAAAAAATAAACCTTTTTCTATGGCACTCTTGCTTTGCACCAAGGCCTCATCTCTTTTGGTAAGCTTCCATGTCAAATTAATGTGCATGATAACCATCAATCATTTTTCAGCAATGATCCACGTCAAATGTCTACTTTACACACACAACACAATCAGATAATGATATTCAGACAATCACTGTAAGAGTATCTTCAATTACAGCTACAAGACCATTTGTGTCTAGGTCCCATAAAGTGAGAACATCTTCTGTACCACGTGTCAGTGAAATTGCGGTGAATTGTGATAATGTTTTCTTGGAAAATGGTTCTCCTACCTTTTGACAAAGAGGATCTGAAAAAAATGGGTATGATTTGAGGAAACAAATAGAAAACTACTAGAGTTCTATGGCAAAGATGTTCCTGACAGTGTAAGAGGGAGTAGAAAAATATATACAACTTCCTTATTTTGTCTCCAGAAAAGAATAATGTGAAAGAAAAAACATGGGTTGGATTGCTTCTCTTGGTTTTGTATCTCGAGTCTTTCACTTGTCTCAACTTAACTTACCATTGCATAAGCTTAGCTTTGCAGGTTGTGTTCATAAAAAGAAAAAAGAATAAAAGGAACCAAAGCCAAACATGATTAGATGGAGTAAACTGAAATGAACATAGCAAGGAAACAGATTCAGTAAGCACTGAGTTTTCAGCAGATGGCTTGAAGATGGATAAAACAATGAGCCAGGGCCACATAATGCAGCTCATTACAATGTACATAGGACATACTGAATCTATCCAACTGAAGTTTGAAAGGGCAATCAATATATCATCAGTGCAAGACCAATGAGAAAACAATAGAGATTGGACATTGGAATAAAAATATGCCCATCCTCTTTTAGAACAACTAAAGAACCAAGATGGCATGGCAGTTGGAACAGTTATTTTAGCCTAATGCTGACTGTCTACAACCAATCATAGGCAGTCAGCCTTTAACAGTGTCAAAGGCAGTCAGCCTAATGCTGCAAAAGAATTTGGTCAGCTCCCAGCTGAGCATGACAGAGAAAATACTCATCAATGTATTAACAGAAAGGTTCTAAAAGGCGATTATACGAGTGAAGCACTCAGCTGCTGCAAGGGAATGGAAGCTTTTGAGTTCTTCCAGGTTATTCCGTAGATACATATGCTCCAAATATCAATCTTATGGTAAAAGATGATTACAAACTTGTAAAAAAAAGTTCCACATGAATTTATATCCGAAAGAATGAAAGAAAGACGACTTTTAGTTATCATGAAACACAATGGAACCACGTGTTCCTACTTCCAGCATTCTGAAAACTTCCACATGATTTCATTAAGAAAATTTTAGATTTAACCAAGACTTGAAAAAAGGAAGGAAAAAAAAAAATCAATTTAGTCACAATTCAGTCGAGACTTGTTTAAGATTCAGTCCACTTGACTAGTCAAAACTAATAAAACTTGAAAAAAGAAAACTCGATGAAACTCGACAAAACTTGAATCTCCTCGCAATGTCTCAAAAACAAGAAAACCTAAATAGGAAATAGAGATTAAAACATTACAAAGAACAACAACCTCACTTAGAACCATAGATTTCCTATCAACTGTTTCAAGTTTTATTTCTTCATTATCCAAACATCTCTTCCACTCCATGAAAAATTCTACTATCACCCAAATAAAGAACACTGAGTGAACTGCTATACTGACAACTAGTAGTATCAAATCCATGGAAGCTTATGAGGATGCAAGAACCCAGTTTAAAGCAAGAGACGACTGCACCAATATAATGAAGAGGGCAATCAATACAGTACAAACGTTCCATAATTTCAGGAAAAGTAGGATGATCATAGAGTACAATATCAATTCAAGTTCTTCAGATATGAAAGATGCACGTGCCATTTTGAAGAAATTCCAGAAAGATTAATGATTAAAAAAAAAAAAAAAAAACATTATACATCTATACCCACAACCATACGCTCAAAACTATGTTGTGCTAGATTTCAAAAAGGCAAAAGACATTACATAATTTCTTAATGAAATGTACACTTGGAACAGTATCTCACCTGGTAATGCAAGTCCCTGAAGAAAGGGAACAAATACTCAAAAAAAAGAAGAAGCAAAACATGAGAATAATATTGTCAGAATACAGTATTGGACTCTGAATTTATTTACATCAACAGTGATGAAAACAAGTTTAGCAGTTACTTCTGGCCAACGAATTTCTAAATTCAAACACGAACAAAACCATTTTCTGATGATCTTTTGGAGTGTATATGAATCATGAAAAAGAGAGTTATGGAAGCCTATGGTTTAAAAAGGCGTGAGGCAAAGGCAAGCCATAAGCCTCATGATAACCTTTTCTTTCTAATTTGATTAGGAAATTGAAGAAAAATAGCAATAATAAATTAAAGAAGATCGGAATTAAAGTTTAAAATAATTTGCATAACCATCAACCTCATGTGAGAATGCACACAAAACATATATATGGGTACAAGCAACTGCACTTTTACCCAACATTTTTTAGTTTTTTTAATGGCAATAT
The DNA here is from genome assembly GCF_029962835.1 of Magnolia sinica. Classification (NCBI taxonomy): domain Eukaryota; kingdom Viridiplantae; phylum Streptophyta; class Magnoliopsida; order Magnoliales; family Magnoliaceae; genus Magnolia; species Magnolia sinica. Next base: position 6,005,750 of record NC_080580.1, read on the forward strand.
AATGGCAACATAACTTTTATTGAAGAAAAGAACAAAGCTGAAATGGCTCTAAATGCCAGATAAAGGTGGATGATAAGAGATCATCCAAAGAGGAGGACTGAATCAGGCCCCACAAAGGAACAAACCTTTTCACATCCATACAGCTACTAAGCTCAAATTTTCAGTTTTTTTATTGATTGAATTTCTCCTTAAGCTTGATAGAAGTATGTTTTTACCCCTTAATATCTGTTAATTTGAGTTGATTGAACTGATTTGTTTAAGTTCTGAAGGCTTCCATGAATTGGTGTGAGTGTGTAAAAAAAAATGTAGGAGGGCTTTTGGAGGCCCTTACTGCTACAATACGTTGTGGGAGGGTTTTAAAGTCAATGCATCAATGCATAACTAAAGTTAATCACTGTATGCTGTTGTTGCAGTCATGAAGTAGCATCCATCGGGAGACCATTCGCTTGTAACAGAACATTCTGCCTTTGTTGTTCCAAGCAACTTTTTCTCAGAATAGTCCCAAAAAGCCTGAAAAAACAGAATAATATACAATAACAAAGGAAAAGAAAAACATTGATAGATAAATATTCTGAACTGAGAAAAGAATATCCACAGTTCAGCAAGTGACACATTGCAAATAAAATCCTATAACATATAAGTGGGAAGACAGGCAGCTTTTGAGCAAAGATCAACTAATGATTTAGCACCTTCAACCAAAGGAAAATAGTACAAGGTTCACACATGGTGTTGTGGATGCACCCGCTGCTTGTTTCCATATCCCTCTTATGAAGGCACTTTGGGTGACTAAAATGCCCTCTAGAAAGGTGATGTGGAGCCAGCAATGGGCATGTAAAATAAGGCAAAAGTATTGCCAGAAAACCTCTTGGCCAAAATAGAATGATACTAATTTTATAATGTGTCCAAGATCTGCGCAGCAATTAGGCAATATCCATTTCAGGTATTAGCTAACAAAAAAGAAATTTCAATAAAATGACTCAAAGCCACACCAGGAAAACTAGAATTATTTCAATTGGCCCCAATTTGGCCCATTTAAGTCATTGGGTCTAAAAGCACATAGGGCCTTTGATTTCAGGCCCAAGCTTGCACATTAACATTATACAAGGGCCTATAATCCTCCCCTTGAGCATCAGTATAATCATTTTGCAAAACATGAGAATGGCCATGTGATTGGTGCCCATGGATTGACTTACATTTCTCATTTATTTCTGGAAAGCATTACACGCTGCACATCTGGTGTAAATTTAGGCATATGCAATTACAAACAAAAGAGAAGTGCAATTAGAAAAACCTCTGGCTGCAATTCTACACAATCAGCAAAATCAGCATCTGCAACCAACTCCTCTGCATTCTGAGGTCGTAGTCTTACAGCCACTCGAACTCTTCCAAGAACTGTCCCAAGCATCCAAAGAAAAGAAAAGAAAATTCAGAATTGATCATAATTAAATTTTTTTTAGAAAATATTCCAGACTACAAAACAGATGCTAATGAGACAGTCATTTTCCAGGCAGGTCAACCAATTAGCCTTCTAAGGAACATAGAGAAAAGATACACACAACAATCTTTTCTTCTTCTTTTTTTTCCTTCTTTTTATCAAGAATCCTGACAATATGATGAGATATAACAAGAGATTTTTATTAAGAGATAATCGAGGAGGAAATAATTCCAAAATAGAGCATCATGGATACCACCTTCATTAACAGTAACATCTGCAGCAGATCCATTTCAGTTTATGGTTTTTAATGGTGTAAACAATATACAAATTTTATGGCATGGGCCAAAAGATGAACTATAAACAAATTTCAGGTGGACCACAACATACAAAACAGTGGTGGAAGACCATTATAAACATTTTTTTTTTTTGTGGGTCACAAAAGTTTTGGATCTAATTTTATCAAAACAGGTTAGATAGTAGCAGATGGCAAGTCAAAAATGATAGTGTTGGAAATATGTAAATACCCATGAAAATGCTGGACAAAAGGAAAGTGTAACATGGCCATAAAGATATCTACACAAAGAAAGCTTCAAATTGATTAATTTAAAAATAGAAAATGATATTTGCATAATGTTTACTACAAACAAACAATATCAACTCACCTAAGGCCCTGTTTGGTAGACACCTAAAAAATGATCAATAAGACTACTGATTTCAAAACTAAATCATCCCAAAATTGAAGAAGAAACTGATTGCATGGTAAAGTGAAGCAGCAACAGATTTGGATGCAGGCGTGGGATAGCGTCTATTAATGTAAATAAGTATAAATAGGTAGGAAGTAGGAGCGGGAGTGACAATCTGATGTGTGATTAGAAGCGGAAGCAACACCTAGTTAGAAGCTGTGTTGTCAAATCGCATAAGTCTTCTATGATGAAAAGCATCAAATTGAAACATAAGCAAACAGCTTCATCATTCTGAATGTGTTTCCACTGCAGATAATACTTTGCTCTGCCGTGAAGCTCTTTCACAGGGCAAAGAAGGATACGACCATCGGAGAGGTATTTTCCCATCTTGATTGAAGTATCCAGCACCCATCTTCAAATTTAAAGTATAAAAGCTGATCTTCTGATATGTTATCTGGGTGCAGCTGAATAAATCCTATTCTGACATCTGTAAGACTGCACTAGTTCCCCAGGCTAGCATGTTGGAATTCTCAAACATGTGCAGAGTGCTTAGTGACCAGGTCCTTGATTTTGTTTTGGCCAATTCAGATTCTCAGCATTTAATTTTTATTTTTTAAAAAAAACTAATAAACAGTCCCATCTGATTCATAGTGCAGGGGCTTCTCAAACTTGGTAGGATGATATCAAATGCTTAGGAATGTGCATTAGTGGGATAAGTGCCATAGTTTGCATGAATTTCAGGCCAATTTGGGATTCTTTTAAGTTAATAAAATCATTAGATGAGTTGAGACAACACTCTTACTAAAGAATGATCTGTTACAAGTTCCAGGTGATTTATCTTTTACTATTCAGGAGTATGCTAAGTATCTAAGCATATCCATGACAATAGCAAACAATAAAAGATTGCATATTGATTAGAAATTTAATAATAATAATAATAATAAAGTTATAAAAGATTGCAGGTAATCAATGAAAAAATAAACGTAAAAATTTTCAGCTATAGCAAAGAGAACAATGTGAATAGGAAGTTACAGTCTGTTACATGTGTTGGGGTTTACCTTTTGCTGGGTGAAACTGTAGGCACGACCTTTCCGAAGCTTCAGAATCGAAATTAATGGTTTGAATCCCACAGTTTCCTTCAGTAAAATCTGCACTGCACAAATTGTCTTAAGTAATCACCACAAAAGCATATTGGGACTAGGCATCTTTAAAAGCCACAAACCTGCTCGGATGCATTGTTACGGAGAAGATTGTTCAGTAATTCAAGACAATCCTGTTTAGAAACAAAATATCAGTGGATGCCATCAGTACCCATCAATATGCTCAAAGAATTCTGCGCTAGGGTTTCCAGACAACTGTTTAGAAACAAAAAGATATTTGCATAATGTTTACTGGCAATGTTTTTGTCTCTAAGTTTGATACGGTATGGTATAGAGTGCAATTTTATCTTAGGTATACGCTGCTGCTAGCATGAAGGGAGTGTAGCATGTGCCATGCTGGGCCTGATTTGGCCTCAACTGGGAGACTCATTGAGTCAAGTCAATGGCTCAGTCGACCCGACATGACTGGAACTGAGTCACTCCCCTTCTGAATGGGGATTTTACCAAAAACAAATATGTGCAAGTGGGATTTGAACCCCAGCATCCGCGGAGGTAAGCTATGCCCTTAATCAGTGAGGTTAGTGTTGTTATCGGTTTTGAGTTATGTTCTATATTACTTAATTGAACTATTTTAAGAAAAAGAGTGAAAAGGGTCTGGTAGAGTCTTCTATTCAACCCAACCTGTTTGAACATTGAATTGAGTTATCGGGTTTTTGAACTATGTACACAGTGCTACATGCAGTGTTGTTGTTGGTTTTGAGTTATGTTCTATATTACTAAGCTTGTGAACATTTTTCTTTTATATCTAGCTTGTAATGCTAAAACATAGATGTCGTTATGCATACAGAAGCACCTGGCCTCAACTGCATCCGTTGTGTGAAGAGTGATGAGGATATTTCATCTGGGATGCCACTAAATGGATGGGCCACAACACGAAAATACCATGACAATGCAAATCCCTAATTCGGGATTCGACAATGCAAATCCCTAATCAGGTATTCTAAATTGCAGAAAGCAACAGCAAGAAGGGGAAAAGGTTTACATCATACCTAAGAATCGGAGATTCACGAGCAACGGAAGGCCGAACTGTAGCAAAGGGCTGAGGAGATAGAGAGAGAGAGAGAGGACTAGGGTTTTGAGAGAGAGAGAGATAGGGATAGAGAGAGGGAGAGGGAGAGGGAGAGCGAGATGGAGAGGCAGAGAGAGGGAGGGAGAGGGAGAGCTTGAGGGACTCGAGATGGAGAATCGGCGCGCAGCTGGAGGTGAGGGGGCGGAAATGAAGTTAGGTTTTTGTTTTTTACTTCTTCTTATAGAACCCTTTACCCGCAGTTGTTAAAATCGGCTGCTAGCAAACGGTAGCCCCATCAGTCGGCTAAGCTACACTTTCTTGTAGTGTAAAATATGATAGGCAGGGCCCGGATCTTTTTGTTGGGGCCTGCCCGATTGGCTGTATATCCCTGTTTTCATATTTATAGATCAGGTGGATCATCCTCCACCATCCTCTAAAAAAAAAATCATAGCAAACTATATCTTTTGCTAACTACTAAAATACTAAGCATTCTCCGCCAATTCCTAAACACCGTTGTGTCATCCACAGTACACGTAGTGTAGTGTAATTGTACATCCAAACAGACCGTCCAAATTGTGGACCCTCTATCCTTTAAAATTGTAGCCATCAATTTGGTGGTTAAAAGGAAATGGTCAGTTGTTTTCTAAATGATTTATATGCTTCCAATATTAGATCCATCCCACAAGCTGGGTGGACCAGATTCTTTCAGGAAAAGTATAAAAGGTCAGAAAATCCTGATGGATGGATTGGGTGTCAAACCTATGCGTAGGCCTGGCCATGGGATGGGCGCTAGAGCCTTGATCTGGTCGGAGTCTATTAAATTTTTAAAATTTTCAGGCCCATAAATGTGCCATGTTGGCACGTGTGACGTGTACAATGTCCACTTAGCAAAGCTCATATTATTATAGTTGTTATTATTAGATTTTTATAAATTAGTACCTCATTAATATGCTATTTACATCTGGGTACCCTTTTTGTCGAAACAGTCCAGAGCATAATATAAAGGGAATTGCCGGAATTGCCAGAAGCTTGGTGACTGTGGTTAGCTGGTGGTTAGTTTCATACACTTTCAACTTTTTCACAAGTTAGATATCATCAAGTGAGAGAAGTCATATGATTCTAGTGTAGCTGTTTGGTTATTGCACGATTTTATACACTTTCAACTCTAGTATAAGATTTTGTTAGTGTTTACTGCTGGTTGTTTATTCTATTTTTCTTAAAATGGATAGTTTAGCATGTTCCAATGGACTACCCAAGTGAACAGCTCCACGTGACTCAGATATGCTTGCTTACCTTTATACTGTGATTTTGATTTGTATAGATATTTTACAACTTTTTACAATCCATGCATTTGAACAGTCATGCATGCCTTCATATTATGATTTTGTTGTGAATAGATATGCTATTAGGTGAAACAAATTCAAAATACCAAATTTAAAAGTTGTTTTATTTTTATGTTGAATTTTACCGATGGACCAAATCTGTCGCTACTATCAGAACTGTATATCAATAGATTTCAAGTTCAAACACTTTGCAAAGGATTGTAAGTCCAAGCGAATAGGACTTGCAGAAAGAATCGACAGGGCCTCAATGATGACGATGACTCGGAAGGATGATCGTCGAACACAAATTTCTCCCACTCTGAATGGTCAGGTTCCGAAAGCGACACCACAGCCCAAGAAAGAGTGGATTCTACTTCCCAAGCCTAGCTCCTAGAAAGAGAGGTTTAATTCCCCTCCACGTGGAAAGAAAGAATCTTTCAATGTGCCTACTTTCCTAATCCACTTGCTTTTTTTACTTGACTTTCCCTTCTTTCTGGAATTAGAAATCTTCGAATATAAGCTTGAAATGCGAAGTCCGAGAGATAAAGTCTTACCTGGAAGCACGACACATATATTCTATATTCTTAAGCCAAATAAACCAAATACTTCTCCAGCTCTCGCAAGAATTGTATGGGAGTCATCCATGGATGGACTTTCCGAATGACCATACCGGGAAATTCTACCACACTTCATGCAACAATGGTTGTTGATCCTGTTTTCACTTATCCGAAGAATAGCAACAGACCATATCTATTGCTCAATAGTTTTTGGAGTTTTCGCGGGACTTTTAATTTTTACGGCAGATACGATCCGTTGTTTTTTGGGCATCAGATCTGTCAATTTTTATTTTTATTTTGACGGATCCTATCCATGGGCACTACAAGAAATCCCACTTTTAGCAACGAAAATTTTCGTCGCTAAAAGCCAAAATTTCGTAGCTAATAAGTTTTTGCGACGAAAATTTTCGTCGCTAAATTCGTCGCTAAAACATCGGCGTAAAAGGGTTTTATCAACGGAAAATTTAAATCGCCGCCAAAGGTAATCTTTTTAGCGACGAAACTTTTCGTCGCTAAAAGAACTTCACAAGACTTTTAGCAGCGAAAATTTTCACTGTAAAAAATATACGTTTCACTTTTAGCGACGAAAATTGTCGTCGCTAAAAGAACTTCATAAGACTTTTAGCAACGAAAATTTTCGCTGCCAAAAATATACGTTCCACTTTTAGCGACGAAACTTTTCGCCGCTAAAAAACTTTATAAGGCTTTTGGCAACGAAAATTTTCGCGGCCAAAAATTTAAATTCCACTTTTGCCAAAAATATATGTTCCACTTTTAGCGACGAAACTTTTCATCGCTAAAAAAACTTTATAAGACTTTTAGCAGTGAAAATTTTCATCGCTAAAAAAACTTTACAAGACTTTTAGCAACGAAAATTTTCGCTGCTAAAAATATTCGGTCCACTTTTAGCGATGAAAACTGTCGTCGCTAAAAAAAACTTTACAAGACTTCTTCGCCGCTAAAAAATATTCGTTCCACTGTGAAAAGAAATTGTTAGACTTTTAGCAACAAAAGATTTGGTTGCTAAAAATATTTACAAAACTTTTGCCTACGAAAAATTTCGTAGCTAAAAGTCTCTTTTAAAAAATGAATATTCCGGCACAAAATTTCACAAAAAAAATATTTTTCCTGATATACACCTGTTATAATATATTTCATTATATTTTTCCTGATATATACCTTTTATATAGTATAATGCATCATATTCATATTCACATTCACATCCATATAAACCCAAACTAGTAAATCCATCCAAACATAAAAGTACATTCATCCAAACACAAACAATCTTATCCACATCACATTCATTCACGCATAAATACATATAAGTTCGTTTATCCATCGGTGGATGTCTATGAAACAAGTGTTCCTCCCGACTCCTATGTCATTTTGGATCAAGCCCTTCATCATGGGAATGTCTATGAAACAAGGAAATTGATCGGCTCCTATGTCAATGAAACTAGGAAATTTTCATAAGACAGCTACTTGACTGGCTATGCTTGGGACGAAAGTATAGAATTAAAAATGAGTTCATTGGAACAGCATAAGAATAATTCCAATAAGAAATTAAATGACCTAGAGCAGGTTGAGGTGATCGGTCATGTGCAACAAAGACTAGAGAGCTCCAGCAAGGAATAATGATAGGAGTTGAAAGGCCTCAAAAAGAATATGACAGGAAGACCTAAAAAGGTCTTGGATCAAGGTGGTGAGGAAGTATATGAAGGCTTGTTCAGTTGCATAGCATAGAGCCTTAGGATTGATTGGTGAAATGAGATTCACAAAGCTGACCCAAATACCTGAGGGAAGGCTATGATGATGACGATGATACACACGAGGTCTCATGTGCAACTAGTTGGACTATTGGTTATTGACCAACCAGCACATAAGATTCAATGTTTCAAGCGTGTCTAACATCCAACCAATCAAAAAGGTTGGCACCTCCATGAAAACACCTGATGCAAATTTCAGGTTGATCAAATAATCAAGTAGGCCAAACCACAAAAAACAATGGACAACCGCTCAGCCGATCCAAAGTACATGTGTGGCACATCTGATGAGTGGATATACCCGATTTATGTGCTAGGTGATCTTCATGGCCGGACCAACCTATTGGAGGGGGTGAATGTCATACACACGATACATTGACAATTATGCACTAGGACCATAACTTAGCAAATGTAGGAAACTTACCTGATTAGAGCTTTGCAGCCAATGCAACAAAGTTGTTTCTTAGCAAATTTCATGATACCGCTGTTTGAAGGAGTTGAAATGGAAACTGATCTTGTGTGGCTGCCATGGAGAAGTTCCTTTTCCGCATTCTTCAGAATGGGATCAAATATTCTCAAAAGCGGCTGTAACATGGAAAATACTCAATAACCAGGTCAATCAAAGAAAGTAGTGAAGTAAATCTTGAAGGAAATACCAAATAACACCTTGCTAATTTGATTTTCGAGATAGTAATGGGAATCAATTGGAATGTTATTCTCTAGCACGAAGATAGGATCCTCCGACCTTTCATAAGCCTGTTTCATTATGAACCAGTGGATTTGAAAGCATTACCAACGAACACAGAAAAAAAACAACTCACAAAGAACAAGCATCACATAACCAACTACCTTGGCACCTTTTGCAACTTTAATAATAACATACGGAACACGATCCCCAACATTTGGAGCAGTGGCAGCATCCCGCTTTTCATGACAACCACACAAGCAGAAAATAAGAGCATGCAATAAAAGAAAATAAAAATGCATCTTGCTGTAAGAACAAAGATAGGAATGACATCCAATTTGTTTAAATAAATACTGATTCGAAATCATGAGAACAATTAGCTGTACTTTATCAGAGACCAGATTTCAATATTAAAAAAAGAGCAAGAAGATGAGCATGAAGTACTAAGATGGGAAGCATAGGGTAGAGATCCTCTCATGCATCTCCTAAATTAGAAAGTGGAGTTGGTTTTATGCTTGTTTTGGGGTTAGAGGAATGTGGAAAAAGTTATCATGTTTAAGTTTGGTCAGATACATGTAAGAAGTTACCTGACATGGATTGAGTTCAGGAAATGACTGTGCCACACATCTACAGGCATGCTGATCAAGATATGGTGTAATAATTGCCTCAGCTTCCAATTGTCACATGGATCATGTCTTCCAGTACAGGTTTATTCCATTTATTCCTATTTTCTCTCACAAGTCATATATCATGAACCATGAACAGATTGGTTTCTTATTTTATGTCGAAGCATCAAACCACTAGCCCTTCAAGATTGTGGATTTTGGTAAATTATAAAGTGAAATATTTTACTAAAACTTATTTATACTCAAATCTTTAGTTTCCAATTTCAAGGATCCAAACTGCTCATAAAGAGGGTTTCTATAAATGGGCCTGCATGTCTAGAATCTAGATATATTTTATGCAAGAATCGCATGACAATTTTACAAAGTTTTTAGTTGATTGTATTCATATTAAATAAGTTTTGATGGTGTTAGCACCAACTCAAACCCTCAACCTTGGGGCCTATTGAGCCATTACATGGAACAACTAAGCAAAGGTTTGGAGTAAACAAGAAAATATTAGGAAACGCGCCATTCATATTATATAAATAAGAAAAACTTTAGGGGCTGTTTAGTTTCGAGTGAATGCTATGGTATGCCATGGTACTTCTTTTTCTTGAGTACTAAGTCACAAGTATGAAAAGAAATCAAGTATTAAATACAAAATATAATTATCATTAATAAATACAAAAAAACCTAGTGTACACTATGACGCTACATAGGCTGCGACCCCTGTAGCATACGCCACAAGGGATTTACGCTATTTGCTAACTTTAGCATCGTAGCTACGCTACGCTACGACACTATTCAAAACAGTGGTGTGGACACAACTGATAGATTTGCAGGTTATCTTACCAAACAGATTGATTAGCAAATCACCCAAAGAACCTGCAAAAAAATCACTTCATGTGGCCTATAGAATCACTCTCAAACAAAGTCAAGAAAAGGACGAGTTCATGAAAAACTAAGCAAAGTTTTGTTAAATGAATGATACATATCCCATGATCAACTTCCTCCTCTTTTAACTCTCTAGTTCCGAATCAGTGTCTAATATTTGCTCTCGGTTATGTAGTAAAGGCCTATTAACAAAATAATTCCTAGTCAAAACTCATAATACTACTCATTACACATAATCCGGATACAACTCACAGTACCACCTCCAATTGAGTCCAAAAATCTACTAGTCTACTACACTTCATACGATTAATAGCTTGCCTGAACAAGTCATGGGGCCTCCAGTAGAGAAAGCATAACTATAGTTGCACAAAGCGTGAAGCAGGCAACAGATATTGGTGCAAGAGGTCGTAAGCGTGGAAGCATTTGTTTCAATTCTCAAAATGTTGGCAAGCATAAACAGCTAGGAAGCAAGGGCCGCACAATTTGAGGTGAATCGCACCTGGTGGAAGTCCATGTATATTAGATTGTGCAAGGTTATTTTGTCTTTAATTTTATTTGTTCAACCACAAAAACCATGTAGAGGCGAGGATGTTGCTCAATGTTCAAATTCAACCTTTTGACAAGTTCTGCATAAAAAGAATTCGCGCTGGTTTCTCCACCATGCACCACCAAACACGTCTTCTCACCAAAATTACCACTTGAGCAGAAATAATTGGCACTCATTTTATTTTGTAGACATTACTTGCAAAATGACAATAATGCTCCCATCACCCTGTACTATGGCATAAAGGATAATATTTCTTCTCCTTGTTCCAAATCTTCATAACCTCCATCTCCTTCGATTAGATTGGGCTTCCATCATGGACACTCGTGTGCCATATGCTGTGTCTTCCCGCATTGGGAAAACAGCTATGGTTGTCAGCATTTTTTTGCCTGTTCACATCTCTTCCTCACTCTTTACTTTTGATCCATGCGACTGAAGGTGGCTAAATAGTACAAACGACACAAGAATGTCAAAATTATTTAATTTTCAATCTTTTTTGGCCAACATTTATTTATTTTTTTCAAATTATGAGGGATTTCAATTTTTCCATAAATGGTTGCTTCACTACCATGTGGGAAAGATGCACTAATATGTCCACATATATAAAGGACACAAACCAGGACATCAAATTTTTTATTTTATCCACTTGGAAATAAATACATGATAACATCTGTTGGCAGGCAAAAGGAAAACATTACAAGAGAAACAGTATGCATTTGCCTCAAAGCCATTTTGGGAGAGGAAAAACATAATATGTGATTGTAAGTTCTTGCATTTCCATGACAAGATCATCATTTCTTTGATTTTCATTTTCTTCCTAGGATTTTTATTACTAACCATTTTCTTGAGTCCTGTGATTACCATATTGTGGCATACCTAGGAGTAAAACAACCTGATTTTTCGGGCCATAAGTTTTAAACAATGTGGCCCACCTACTAAAAATCTCCTAACCATATTGGCAATGTGAAGATCCCCATTGTGACATGTCCCAACCAAATGTGGTACCTTGTTACATGCTCAAAAGGGACATCTATGAGGCGGAGAAGAATTGATCCTCGTGCAATTGGGAGAAACAGAAATGCAAGGCAATACAATCCAATTGATCCCAACCAAATTGTGATGTTTCCTAGCATTCACAGTTGGAAAGTAGCCATCAGTCACATGGCAGCAACATTGCTTTCCAGTTGAACTTGAAAGGAATATTGCTGTCATTTGGAGCTCAGGTCATGAATGATGAGGGAATTAAGATTTGGTTATTTCGAAATTATTAGACTAACAATTGCAGAGCTTTGCTAAGCAAACACACATGTGCAATAAAGCTCATAGGTTGATCTGTTGTAATTTTCCCTGCAAGTCCTCAAATTCAAAGGCTGAAAATCCTCAAAGGCTGGTGGTCCCATGATCAGAAAAATCTATAAATGAAGTTTACCTCATGGTTGGAATGGTTGCCTTATTTTCTCTGTCCTGTGAAACTGGTGAAGAGGTGGATGTAAGGCCTCTGTCGGTGCTTTGATTGACCCCATTATCCTTTCCAGTATTAGAATTCCTCCCACTACCAACATCTGATCATATGTAATTAAGTCAAGGACTTAAAACTTGGAAATATGACAATGGTAAAAATAATCAAAAAGAGATCATTCCAGTAGCTGATCAGCATAGTGCAAGTTCTGAATGAACAAACCTGATGGTGCAAATGCAATGTGATGCAATCGTCGATCACCAAAAAAAAAAAAAAAAAAGAAGGTAAGGTCTTCAGCTCTAACCAAGTAGCATGAATTTTACAGTAGTAAAAGAAGGTTTGTTGAGAAAAGGTTGGAAGCCCCACGAGTCTCCTTAGAGATTAAGGCTTGCTACTCTCCAACAATCTCCACCATAAACATGGAACATATACACTTATGTACGTAAGAAAAGAATTCAAATGAACATATCCAATAAATGAGAACTGAGAAAATAAAAATCACCAAGAAAATATTTTTTTTTTTTTTGTTTTAAAGGAAAACTAAATTCATACATTTTGGTGCAGTTCCCATAGAGACAAGTCCTGTACGAACCTGGCCCCCATGGTCCCAACTTGATCTAATTTTAGGCCTGCAAGTCAAACACGGGCCTATTTTTAAGTCCACCAAATGAACAGGACAGGCCCAGTCCAATTTTGACAGGCCCACCAATTATACATGTCTTAGTCCTCCCACCCAATGAATCACGCAACAAACGTGTGAGTTTGCACATAGGAAATGCCTTTTCAGCCTTGAATGTAGACATCAAAATCTCTGCTCATGATGGAAAAATAAATTATTATTATTATTCAATAAAGATCGACATAAATCCGGTACTACAGGCAAATTACGATACACATCAAAATCCCTGCTCATGATGGAAATGGCTCGCTTGAAATGCAAACTATGTTAATAAAGGCTTTCAAGCAACATGCTGATGGTCATCTAACTAAAAGTTATTATAATCCTATTTCTTGGGGCCAGGAAGTAGGACCTCTACCGGTCATAAAATCTGATTAACCTATAAGATGCGAGGCATAGGGCAAGGCAGAGATTCCCGTGCTATTTGAACTCACTTAAAAGAGAGCTCCTATCCCACCTAAATACCTCCATGCAATGTTGAATACAATTTCTTCTCATGGGCTGGCCATGAAATTCTTTACCTCATGCTACACTTTGCAGCTCTTTCTTAATAGAAGACGTGCATGCCCCATAAGAAGAAGTCTTATTATTAAGTGCCACAAGACAATTCCAATGTATCCACCATGTTGGAAGTTATCATCACTAGTTTCTAACACATTTACATGTAAATAAGTTAAACGCATTTAGGTGGTATGATTGCTTTGCCCATCATACATGTTAGGTCAAGGATCTGTTACAAGACATCGGCAACAGTTCCAAAGCATTTCAGCAGCATGATTGCTTCAGTCATCATACATGTTAGGTCAAGGATCAGTTACAAGAAGTCAGCAAAAGTTTCAAAGCATTTCAGCTCATCATTTTTTTAAAAACCAATCTGCACAGAACCATTGCTTCCTGAATTCCCATGAGCAACACACCAAAAACTGATCTAGTTTCTTCCTCTCTTTTTTTTTTAAAAAAAATAAAAAATCGAAAAAAAATAAAAAAATAAAAAAATCGTTGAGACAATCTGAAAATTCTTGCCAAGTTTTAAGTTATATATATTGCAAAGTTCAAAAGGAGAACTTACCACAGGATCCATTTCATATTCAAGTGGCTCTAAAATGAAATCTTCATCTTGGATTACTCCATTCACCATCAATTTTCCATCACGAACCTATCAAAAGGCAAAACACATGCATGTCCGATGCTTAGCATTAGAAAATGAAGTATGGAATCAAATGCATATTGAATCATTCTTGATCAATGAAAGTGATTTTAAAAAAATTAGCTAGAGGGGAAACTCACTTCGACAAAGTCCCCTACCTTGGCGACAACTCTTTTGATAAAGATATCACCTGAGCTGAAACCCTTTTCGTGCACATAGTGGTATCATGATCATAATTATAGGGTCCTAGTCATGCATATCATTCCATTGGCAACAACTGCTACTTAAGATGTATTGCAGTATGAGATTAAAAAAAAAAAAACATATCTGCAGGGCAGGAGGAACCTTGAAAATCACTGTCTGTGACATCTGGATTGTTAAAATAATAAGAAACCTGTAAAGTTTGCAAGGCAACACAAAAGATCAGCTCCAAGATATTTAAAGGGGAAAAAATATCATCCAGATGAGCAAGATCTACATGATTCTGGACGATAAAAGCATCAAGTCAAGGCCATTCTCAATGCAAGAGAAGATGTTCTGATAGATATCATTAGTTTAAAGAAAGCATGATTTTAATCATTTCATCATCCACCGCTGGTTTCCTTGACAATAAATAAAGCTTAGTGATGTAGCTAGTGAAAGAAGACTTGCCTGCATATGGTCAAACCATAAAGTAAGGCCAACAAGAGCTGCACTAGCAGACAGCTTCCTAAAATCAGCTCCCCAGTCCTTGTCTGCCACCCTGCATCACGGCAAAGATCACAAGGTGTCCAAAAGACAAGCCAATGTGCACAAAACAATAATGATCGGATCATGATACAATGGAAATGAGAAATTACTAAGGATGGCTTTCCAATTTGTCATGGTTATGAGTATTCTAATCAGGACTCAGAAGGGAAAGAAGTTGGGCTTAACAATCATCTGATGAGGTAGATGTTGATGGGAGATGCCATAGAACATCTTATTCGCTTCTCAAGGCTTCCTTGGGGAAATGTTCAGGGGTGGGAAATGCAGGTTGGAAAAATTACTTGCAGAAAAATCATTATAATTTTTTCCAACAGCCTTCCAGAAGAATATTATATGATGGCGAATGTTTTTTCTGTACCAAACTCTCCTCGCAACATACTTGGTAGCCCCAACCATTCACACAGGATCAAAATTTTACCTAACCATTTACAAGAGAAGGCCCTATAAAGCAAGTTTACTTCTCTAATGTCCAATGTCTGGTTTTTTCACTTTCATATACCTTTCTACACTGGATGAAGTGGAGCCCCTCTCTGTTTTTATCTCATATGCAGAGGAATCTTTTTTTAACAGTTACATGCAAAGGAATCTTTTCAGAGTTTTTTCTCCGAATTTCAGGCTGCATACTAGACATTGACTACAAATCTACCATGAAGCAACAGCCAACAGTAATGACAAAACAACAAATAAAAAGATAAATATGTGGAATTGTGCCACAAAACTCTTACGGCATTGCACCAAAGAGGCTTTAAAGCCATCACGCCAATAGAAAATCAAATCTATGAAAGGAAACAAGAAAACTGACTCAATTCAGTCAAAATATCATCATAGTCTACTCCAGAAGTCCATACATACAGCTCAACAAAGCCTATTGGAAAACAAAAAGTGATCTTCCCTGAACCATCTCTAAAGAACCTGGTTGAGCATTTTCCTCAAAATATGCAACTACGGAATACCACCTGACTGATATTTATGGTCATTTAATACTACCAAAGGTTTTGATTTCCACCATGTTTCTTGAATAACAGATGCATGGGTCTTTATATATTAAGCCTATTGACAGGATCTGCTATGGTTGAAATACAACCTCTAAAAGAGGACTCAGTTGATATCAATTATTTAGAGACAATTTGCTGAAGTACCATCTACTTATAACTGTATGGTGCCGTAGATCCGTACAGCTGTGAAAACATCGAAAAGAAAAACTATGGTTATATATTTCCATTCTAACATATCCAATTGAACCTGGGGGGTGTGAGGTCCACCCTTGAACCTCCATAGTACAGATATCCACAAGGACAGCCTGTTTGGCAAGCAATGTATCAATGGAATTCTTTCGTTGATGAACCTGTATCTCTGGACATAAAAAATCAAACAAAAAAATGGAACAGAGTAAAAAAGAAGTCTGACATGATGTTTGTAAAAAAAAAAAAAGAATTTGATAATGATTATGATTTTGGTGTAGTGCACTCTTCGACTTCAAACTGCTTGCACCCAATTCAACACTTGGGTTCTTGATTCCAGTAGACAGAAGGAAGAGCACAAGCACTTCCTGAGCTCTTACATTTTCAGGATGTGGAACTTTAACAAGCTTCCAAAGCAAGCTCACTTGAACAATGAAATGGACAACTTAGCAAATACACAAAAACAAAAATCATAATGAACATCCTCACAAGGTTAATAATGCTGAGATTGACTTCTCAGTCTTAATGGGATACGACATAGCATGTAAATGAGAATGACAGTTATCAAACAAGAAGTATCACCTTTCTTCTGTCTGTTTCAGGCAAACGATTCTGGCCAACTACTTTCCAAAGTTCTGACTCAAAACTAGCCATTGGCAAGTTTTTAAGGCTTTCGAGATCATCTATAGACAACACATCTTCTAACTCCTTCCTGCATGTGTGCGGGCACACAAACAAATGGAGCTAGATCATCTTTTACCTGAAGATATGTAAAGAAAAGGAGGAAAGCCAAACATCAATTTCAGACAAGTAAGCTTCCCCTTCCTCATGTTGAGATTTCAGAACATCAGACAGCATACCTATATACCTGAAATATGAATAAAGGCTGGACATATGTGATTCTTGCTCAAAATTATTTGTGCCAAATAGCCACAGTTTCAAGGAAAATATAATCTTAAAGACCTAAAGAACCAATGTCATTATACAACAGATTGATTTGAACCTGTAAATGGGGGGAAAAGGCTAACAAACAAAAAAACAATTTTGAAAGCATGCTAGCATTGAATAAAACCACCTTGGTAAAAATTGCTTGCTAAGGTACACCACTCATTATGACGCAACACAGATCAACAGATATTATTGAAGAATCAAATTAAAGTACATTGCATCCACTTCAGATATGAATCCCTAATAAATCTGTTAATTAGGGATTTTCAAATATGAATCCCCAAAAAATCAAAAAATCAGGGATTTTCGATTCTGAATCCTCAAATCCGAATCCCATACAGGCAAATTAGGGATTTCGAATCCCAAATCCAGAAATTAGGGATTTCGAATCCCAAAATCCAGAAATTGGGGATTTTCGTCAACGGTGAGAACGGTCAGAGAGAGAGAGAGAGAGAGATACCCGATCACGGTCCACCGATCCACCGAGAGAGACAGAGAGAGAGAGGATGCGCGAGAGAGAGAGCACCGAGAGAGACAGAGAGAGCGACAGAGAGACAGAGAGAGAGAGGGCGCGGTTGAGAGGGACCGAGAGAGAGAGAGTGAGAGACCGAGAGAGAGAGAGAGGGTGCGCGAGGGAGAGGAGACAGAGAGAGTGAGAGACAGAGGAGAATATATCTCCTTCTGTCTACTCGCGCAGACACCAACGCCCGTGGCTGGTTGTCGGTGTTGTGTGGGCCCCACGATGTTGTATGTGTTTCATCCCTGCCGTCCATCTATTTTTCCACATCATTTTATAGTATGAGACAAAAAATGAGGTATATCCCAATCTCAACTGGACCACATTATAGGAAACAGTGTTGAATGAGCGTCGACCATTAAGTTACTTTTGGGGGCCATATACATTTTTGGATCAATCTGATATTTCTTTTTCCCATCATCCGGGCATGTATGACCTAATCAATAGATTTGATGTCAAATAAAAAGTACAATGGACCTTAGGAGGGTTTTAATGGTGGATATCCAATCACTATTGTTATCATGTGGTGTGGTCCACCTGAGATTTATATACCTCTAATTTTTGGTATTAAGCCCTAATTTTATTTTTTTTTTAAATTTATGTGAGAGAACACCAACACATCTCCCATAAATATTGTTGCTCCACAAGGACTCTTTTATTTATTTATTTAGAAATGCTCCGGTGCCTACGAACACAATTAGTTATAGTGTACCCATTTTTATTCAGAACCTAGACAGTCCAAACCATTGATCAATACGGTTCATCAGGTATAATCCATATTTCAAGAACTACCATGAAAATATCACACTGATTGAGTAAATTTGACCATTCGGTAAATGGAATTAAAAATGGGCGGTCAAGATCATTTACACAAAAATAGGTCCAATCAACATTTCGATTCATCCATTTGTTAGGATTATCATGGTTTGCTTATAATTGTAAAGAATCACATTTGTGCAAGTGACAATTAAAAACCCATGTAATTCCATTTTTTTATCATCAATTAAGTTATTTTTGAATTTACTAGAATTTATTTTTATTTTTTCTCGTGGATTCGAGGAATCTTTATGAAAAATATAGAAAAACTCCATGGAATTGGAATAATTATCCACTTTGAGGAAGACAGTGATCGACCTCATCACGTCCATACCTGCGCCAGTTGCTATAAGGGTTTGATAGAGAATGGTGCCCACCATACCATAGCCATTGAGGATGGGTTTAGAACTCGAAATACATTTTAGATGATGAAATAAACTGTTCATATTCTAGTGTATAATAAGAAGCATTCGTTGAACTAATGATTGTCTAGGACAGAAAATTTAGAACATTGAGAACTAAAGATCAAATGGCTCATATTCGAATCCAAGCATGATAGGTTAGGATCAACAATGAAGCATTGCTACCATAGCATCTATGGCATGATTATAACAAAAACAGGGGAGATCATAGTTTAGGAAGCAAAACATATTGAAAACCCACCCCAGCAATGTATGCTGATAAGGGGCACCGTGAGTTGTCAAAATCCTCACTGCAAAATGCATGCCAAGGGATGGATGACGAAATGCATCATGGGAAGTTCTTGTGACCAGAAGCTATGTGGGCCCACAGAAATGCAGTAACAAAACCACTTTGTTCATGATTTTCTCAAGCTCGTAATGGGACAGGGTCTAAAAATCGGGCAGGTTCAAAACTAAGCTAGGCCACTCCGAGTGAAATACTGAGAATGGAAACGTCCACCATTGAGACTTCCTAGAACCCATTATGATATTTATACACCATCTCAACCGTTAATAAGGTTATCACCACACAAATAAAACCATGGGCACAAATATCATCCCGATGTCCTGCCAAGTTTCCAATGGTGGATGTTCCATCCTGCCCGTTTTGTCTGACGTGTGGCCCACTTGAATTTTAGATTTGCCTGATTTTTGAACTCTTCTATGGGCCCATATAGCTTATTACCATTGAAGCGGATTGCGTAGTGAGTAACTCACTATGAGTAAACTCTGTGAGGTCCACCATAATTTATGTATTTTATCCTCTCCATCCGTTAATTTTAACAGATAAATTTTCGGATTGAGACTAAAAATGAGGCATATCCAATGTTCATAAGGACCACACAACAGGATACAATTGAATTGAACATCTACAGTTGAAAAATTCTTGGGAGCCCTAGAAGTTTTGGATCAAGCTTATATTTGTGTTTTAACTTCATCTATGTCTGTATGATCTTATGAACAGGTTGGATGACAAATAAACATCACTGTGGGGCCTAGAAAGGTTTTTACGGTGGAAATTATTATCCCCATTGTTTCCAGTGATATGATCCACTTGATCTTTTGGGCTCAACTCCTTAAATTAGACAGAAAAACGGATGGATGACATGGATAGACCAAATACATTCAGGGCCTGTTTGGCCAAGCAGATTAAGAGGGATTAGGAGGGATGGGATGGTAAAATCCCATGATATGCCAAACGAGCCAAACAAACTCGATGAATTTATCCCGGGATATGGCAAACCCATGGATCACCATGATGTTTTATTATAATATATTTCAAAAAATAAAAATAAAAATACAAATTCTGAATTTTTATTTTCAAAATCTCAAAAAATTTCTTATATTTTAATTTTTTTCCTCAAAAATTTCAAAATGTTGATTTTTTTTTACATGAGCATCATTTTGTTTTCAAAGTTTTTCTCAAACATTGTCAAAGTTTTTCTCAATGTCATATTTTTGCATTTTGCTCCATTTTTTTGTTCAAATCGTACCAAATTAGTGCCAATAGGTGAGAAATGCTTGATTCTTCATTTTTTTTCTACCAAATTCAAGGATTTGAACGTTAGATTTCAAAATTTGAGGGCAGGTGATCCAATTTGGGAGAAATTGGTGAATTTGATTTAAACATCTGAAGTTATTTACTGTTCAATTTGAACTGATTAAATTGTCCAAAAAGAGTTGATTAAAGGTTCAATTAGTGGATCTCCCTAATAATTTAGTAATTTTATTTTTCACAGATAAATTTCAATTTACATTTAAAAATAACATTTTTTCCAAAATGTATATTTTTTTACTCTTTTAATAAAATATCATTTTTATTATAAAATATTTCAAAAAAAAATTAAAATACAAATTAGAATTTTTATTTTCAAAATCTCAAAAAACTTCTCATATTATAATTTTTTCTCAAAAATTTCAAATTTCTTATTTTTTCTTCAAAAGCAACATTACTTTTAACGACGAACATTTTCGTTGCTAAAAATATTATTGGCGACGGTTTTGGTTTGTCGCTAAAAGTGGAAATACTTTTCGTCGCTAAAAGTAAATTTCCATTTTTTAGCAACGAAATTATTCGTTGCTAAAACTCTTAGAGGGAAAATTTTTAAAAAGGCGGGAAATTACTTTTAGCGACGCAACTTTTCGTCGCTACTAGGCACGGCCAAGATTTTCACGACTCTTTTAGAGACAAAAATATTCGTTGCTAAAACTCTTAGCGGGAAAATTTTTAAAAAAGAGGGAAAATTATTAGCGACGGTCTTGGTTCGTCGCTAAAAGTCAGGGCCAAAATTTTTATTTTTTAGCGACGAAAATATTCGTCGCTAAAACTCTTCTGGAAATTACTTCCCCTGGTGAAACTTTTCGTCACTCTAAATATTATTAGCGACGGTCTTGGTTCGTCGCTAAAAGTCAGGGCCAAAATTTTCAAACTGAGATGTTTTAGCGACGAAAATATTCGTCGCTAAAACTCTTCTGGAAATAAAATGTTCATCGCTGAAAAAATTATTAGCGACGGTTTTGGTTCGTCGCTAAAAGTTAGGGCCACCTTTTTCAACACTTTTAACGACGAAAGTTTTAGAGACGAAAATATTTGTCGTTAAAAGTCTTAGCTGGAAAATTTTTTAAAAAGCAGGAAATTAGTTTTAGCGACGAACTGTTTCGTCGATAAAAGTCCCATACACGATTTGTAGCTACGAAAAGTTTCGTAGCTAAAAGTAATCGTCCAAAAAATGTTTGGAGCCTTTAGCGACAAATATTTTCGTTGCTAAAAGTCTCGTCCACGATGTTTAGCTACGAAAACTTTCGTCGCTAAAAGTTTCATTGTTAAAGATACTCTTTTAGCAACGAAAATTTATTTCATTGCTGAAAGTCACTTTTAGCGACGAAAAAAATTTCGTCGCTAAAAACCCTCTTTCTTGTAGTCCCTATCCATCGTTTAGCTTTTATGACAACAAAATTCAATGGACGAAGTCCATCGTCAACTGCATTTTATGACGAATTTGGTCCAACATTCTTTTGTTGTTTTGAGATAAAATTCCATAATTCGAAGTTATTTTTACCCATAAACTTCTCCATTTCAAAATTCACATTCAATACCCTCGATTCCATGCTTCAGATTCAATCTGAAAACCCAACGTACTCTCCGATACCACTTGTTGAAAACACAAAAGCCCTAACATGACTTGTCTGGCATAGAAGCAACCTCAGATAGAATCACACAACATAATAGGAAAATAAAAATAAAGCAACCACATATAACACAAAATTTACATGAAAAAACTACGATACCAAGCGACGAACAATCCATTATAATTAAAAAGTTAAAAGAGATGAAACAACTTACAAATGAGAAATGCTAACTTCTCCCTCGAAACCCTTGAAAATGTGCTAAGTTCCTTTTGCTCATTCAGAGATTAACTCTAATCCCGTATTAACCCGGTTTATATAACCCCTGTACAAAATTAGAAACAAAAACTTGCAATTACGCATTCCACTTTGTCGCACCTTCGGTTGACCAAGACATCAACAAAATCTCTTGATCAACCAATAAAGATCTCGGTTGACTAGGAACATCACAGTGTGCTCGACCTATGAATTCCTCGTTTAACTAAACAACACTACAACATATTAAAGGCACTATCAACAGAAAGCTTATCAAATTTAATTTTCCGACAAACTCAAGATCACTTAAAAGGGAGTCGAGTTCTCTTAAGTCAATTGAACTCTTTCAATGATACTAGGAGGCAATATTATAGTTTGGCAATGAGATTTTAAATCCATAAGAAAGTATTAAACCAACACTATGACAACTCCTAAGTAGCCATCGAAATTGTGTTATCCCAATTTCGGATTACTATGCATCACCCGTGAAGAGAATGGATATGAAAGGAACTCACCTCCGTCAACTATTAACAGAACTTGCTTGAAGAGGATGACAGGAAAGAAGTTGTCTTGAATGTTCACATAGAGCTTAAATTTCAATCAGTGCACTATTTAATATCAAAGGAATATGGTTACACTGAAACAGAACTCTATTTGATACGCATACATCTTGTTGTGGCTTGGCCATATAATGAAAATACAAATGAATTATTATACAGAAAAGAGGCATTTAAAATTACATAATAAGATCAATCAAACTCTCCAATGAATCGTACGAAGAACCTCCTCTCCTTAAACAACTTATTGCATTTTCCTTTAGCCCACTTACCCTCTCTCTTATCTCTTTCCCTTCAATCTCCACCATCAACCTTCTTATGGCCCACTCTATCTCACCTCTCTCGAACCCATTCTCTAGTTGCAATCCCACCCTCCAAACATAGCTCACATACCTAGCATTTACCTTTTGGTCCCATAAATAAGGACAGCATAACATGGGGATCCCTTCACAGATGCTCTCCAATGTAGAATTCCAACCATTGTGTGTCCAAAATCCTCCCACTGATGGGTGGGCCAACACTTCTTGGGGCCCACTTAACGATCCAGCCCCTCTCACGTGTCTTCTCTTCAAACCCTTCTAGCAGTTTGACCCAATCGTCGCCACGTATGGAGCCAGGCCGGACCACCCACAAGAAGGCCTGGTCACTATTGGCTAGCCCCCAGGCTATCTCCACCACGTCTGTTTTATTAATAGAAGCTAAGCTCCCGAAGCTGACATACATGATGGAATGTGGTGCCTGTTTGTCTAGCCAAGTAATGCAGCTGTGGTCTTGTTTTAGCAAGCTGTTTGAAGCTCCTGGTGAGAATTTATGTAGTGGGCCAATTGCAAAGATCGGAAGGGGATGATAACCTTTTCTAAATTTCTCCAATGCACTTGCTTCAATACTATCAAATGTGTTCACGATGAAACCCGAAGAGGCCTTTGTGCTGTTCTTCACGTTGGCCACCAATCGCTCCAACGTCTCCGGATCCGTCAAGCTGTAGTCAGGGAGATCCTTGATTCTGAGGGGCAGAAACTCCGACACTAGGGCATCCGGCTGTTGATCTGGTTGATACAGATTAGTGAATATGTTAATTAGAATCAACATTTACACCCACACTCTTTGATAGATATGAGGTAGATTCGAGCTGTGTGGGGCCCACCGTTGTTGGCTTGACTGTGAGATCCAAGCTTTCCATCAGGTGGGCCACTTTAACTAGGATCTTTGGTTAGATAAATCAGGTCATTTATGGGAGGAATGTCATGTGTTTTTCTCAAGTATCTTGTAGTGGGTTGTAATCCCCTACTATCAAGGTGTGCCATGATGGTAATGGTGATGGCTCTTAATGGTGGTTGTAACGGCAACCACCGTTACCATTAAGATATGGGCTGTAATGACTGTTATGATCTTTTTTGTTTAAAAAAAATAATAATAATAATGGAAATAAAAAGAAAAAACTGTATTAGCCCTATAGCAAGTCATAACGGCTGTTACATGGCCGATATAAGTAATTTTTTCAAGTAACAGCTGTTACAACCGTTACAACCCATAACATGTAATGGTTGGCACCTTACCTTTTATAGACTCCCCATCTACCGTTCTAACTGTGAAATCTTCAACACCCTAGAGAGAAATCGCACTCCTTATACTTTGGAAACACCAACCTACATTAACCTTTTATTTGAATGATTGAAAACCAAAATTAAAAAAATAAGTGTTTTTTTTATAACACTAATGGTATTAAAATAAGGTTTTAAAGTTCCTGATTAGCAAACCATTGTGGGGAAATACCTGAGTCTCCGCCACAAATTGTCAAGACCAAGAGGCCTCATGGCCATTGATTCAAGAATCATTCCCGCCTATTGCCCATGTCCCTTAGGGCCTGTTTGGCCGGACCGATCCCACGGTATTAGGAGGGATGGGATCGCGATATCCCAGGATATGCATGAGGAGCCAAACAGAACCGGTGAACTTGTCCCAGGATATAAGCAATCCCATGGATCTTAAAACAATCCACTGACATCACCATCATTACCTTAAAATTGATCCCATCCCTTGGTTGGACGGATTGGAAGGTAAAATCCCGGGATATGCCGGGCATGCCAAACAGACCCAGTGAACTGGTCCCAGGATATAGCAATCACATGGATCTTAAACCAATCCACTAACACCACCATCATTACCTTAAAATCCATCCCATCCCTCCTAATCCTGTGGGATTCGCCCGACCAAACAGGCCCTCAGTGAAGATGGAAAGTGATGGAAGGCCTAACTCCAGATATCTTAGGGGCCGTTTGGCACCATAGTATGTTTGGCACCATAAAGTAATTGTGGGTTTCAAGTCCCCTCAACGAAGGGGTTTGAAATCCAAGGTGAAAGCTTGGATTACATTTAAAATCATTCCAAGTACATGTGTAACATGTGTATCACTAGGCTATTAATCTATTGGGCACATGGCCCACTGATGATATCCCAAAACAATCATATTATCAATTGCATCACTATAATTACTTTAATACGATGATCTGTGTTGTCCAAGTATTGTCAATGTAAATCAACAGTTAAAAGTCATTGGTTAGTCATTCGGATGTGATCTTGTGCTTGTGACCCATCCGAGACTTGGAATTGGAATTTTATCATTTTCGGGCAAAGTATATATATTTCAACAGGCTTATTACAACCATTGTGCCAAGCATAACATACATAAAAACGGTTAGAGATATTAAAGTTCATTTAGTAACTAAATTTAAACCCCTGTAAATATATTATGCATAGCTACTTTGAATTACAGTGGGTGCCAAACATAACAACAAGATTTCAAATACAGAGGGTTTCAAATAAGGGGATTCCAAATCCAGGGGTTCCGAATCCACGCTCCAAAACAGGCCCTTGGTAAATCTGAGCTTCTCGCTCCTATTAGCGGCCTCACTACTATGCAGTGCAGTGTTGTGAGCGGTTATAGAGGGCTGATGTTTGTTTCTTATAGCTTCTTAGCCTAGCTCGGTTATTTTCTCCTTTTACATATCTTTTTGAGTTTTATATGTGTTTTGAGCGATGGGTAAAAGATAGTTGAGGTAGCCGTATTTTTTATGGCACCCACCCGAATATATTTTTGTCCAAAAAAGCAATAAATTTCGGATGAAAAAAATAATAATCTTGTCACAGGTGCTATACGGAGACGTGCGTGTGGCCTTGTCAAAGACAACGTCCCCATTTGCCGATATGGCACACTTGTGCAAAAATTAGCTTGTTCATCACGTTCGGTCCAAAATCCCCTCGTGCGTGTGATGTGGCACACGTGTGAAAAAAAATCAGGTTCATCAGGTTCCCCGGTCCAAAAAAACAAAGAAAAAGAAATCAGGCTGTTTATCTGGTTCGCCCCGAAATTGTGAATTGTCCTGTTCAACCCAGTACTTAGGTGGGCCTCTTAGGATGGGAACGCTGTGTGTAGGGCCACAGTACTTTGCATATGACATACAAAAGGCCATGAGGATAAGGCCAATTCAAAATTCCGGTGTGCCATACACCACATGATTTTAAGATATTTTAGGCACCAGTTTCCATGGTTTGTCCCACCTGGCTTAATTTTGGACGCCAGGAAAAAAGTAAGGGGGCTGACATGCTGGGATGATTGGATGTCAGTGGGCGCCACACGTCGCTCTATAAGCTTCCTACGGTATTTGTCCTCACCCACCCTAACACAAGATTGCATTTGAATTACACCCAGATCCATAACTCAACTGGCAGACTGATATGAGATACCTCGTTGCAACACTCGAGGTCTTTGGAATCGATCCCCAGCGGGGGTGGCTAATATGAGTGTGTGTACTGACATGGGTGTGTACTAACAAGCTAACCCACCCACCAAAAAATAGAAGAGAAAAAAAGATTGCATTTGAATCCAATCAAAATTTCCCAAACACCCAAACAGGCCACAAAGTAAATGCATACATACCTTTGATGGAAATGTTACCCTTTTCTTGCCTAAGCTTATAAGCTGCAACTGCCCCAGAAGAGCTGGCACTGTTGGTGCGTAGGACAATCCTCGGCAGCCCCCACTTCTTGGCGACGGCTACAGTGAAATGTAAGACTACATCGGTGATGATGCACTTAATCAGGCCATCTGTGCCGTCCGATAACAGCCGAGACAAGCAGTCCTCGAAGGGTACTTGGCACGTTTCGTTGAGGATGGAAGCAAGGGTTAAGGGTTCCAAGTTTAATGCCTGATCGTTCGATAATCCGTCCGATATGCACTCAAAGTGGAAGTTGGGGAAGTTGGATGGATTGGGAGCGTTGAAGTGAGTGTGAATTATGGTGATTGAGAATCCTTTGGAGTGTAGGAGAGTGGCCAGTTGAATCATGGGATTTATGTGTCCTTGAAATGGGAGTGGGAACATTACCAAACGAGGGGCTTTCATTTCCTGGATTTGCATGTCTTTTGCTGCTTCCATTGATTTCGAGATGTGGTCAGCTGCAGTGGAAACGAGCCGCTTGCTTTTGGGCAATGTTGCGTTGGGGGAAAAGGCTAAACAGATGGTCTGCAGATGAGGTAGTAATATACGATGCTCAGGCAACGTATGATGGTTGATACACAGGCACTTATTATACACGTGGTCAGTGTTAAAACCGACCACGGGATCGATGTATGGATGTAGAGCGCGGATTCGGTGAGATCCCGGACTCACCCAAGAAGGTGCGGCACTTACCGTGGGGTCATTTAGAACTGATGAAGGGAAAAGACAAGTGTAGCTCTAAAACAGTTTTTATAAGTAGTTTTTTATTTTTATTTTTATTTTTAAGTAGTAGTTTAATCTTCATTGTGTGGTACACTTGAGCATTGGATTTGCCTCATTTTTTGATCATATTCTAAAATGATCTAGAAATGAATAAATGGCGTAGATAAAACTCATGCACCACGGTGGATCCCACAAAACCCATAAAGACAGGGCAGGACGCAATTTGCTTCCAAATATTAGGGATGAAAGTCGGGTTGGTTCAACCCGACTGATGCATGACCGACCCAACATTGGGATGTATCAGGTTCGGTCTTAAGCTTGGGCTATATAAACACCAACAAAGTAAAACTTCAGTTGGGCTTAAGTTGAGGTGTATATATATATATATATATATAAGTTATTATAAATTATAATTGAGTGTCGATCAGCTGTGTTGAAGGTATGAGAAATTCCAACGACATCGGGTCTCATTGGTCCATGCCATTTTCGATGACTTAAGCTAACAAGATATGCCGGATTTCTCTCTTCCAAACAGATTGTGTGCTACACAACACAACTTTTAAAAGAGTAGTTGTCCTGTATTTTAGCTTGTTTGTTTAGAAAAAAAATGAATTCCTATACTATAAATAAATACATATATAATTAATAAAATTATAGGCACAAAAATTAAGACATGTATTGAAATATAATAAACTAATGTAATAATAAAAATATTATCATGTATCCACCCAAACCCAACCTGATTGAGCCTGCTTGGGTTGGGTTTGGGTTGAGAATTCCCAACTTGCCCAACTTTCAGCCCTACCAAATATGCCAGGGCATTGAAATTAGAGGATTTCCTCTACGGGATCACATGATGCTGTTGGTGCACCTAAACGTTCTAAATTGGGATGGTAGTGGTGTTGTACATAGTCTGTCCAACGGCAAGTGTGCATGTGTAAGCATTGGACGTACACTTAAGTGGGGAAAAATCATTATCTCATCCAAGCAGTACACGCGGTCTTGCCGCTTTTCCAACAGCGCTGGATGAAGTTGTTCATCCCATTATCGTCAATTCTTGCAAAAGCCAATCAAAATGGATTGTGTGTGAACAAGATAGATTTGCGGAGTGTATTTATAGATGTTTAGGGATATACTAAGAGGATTCTACGCTAGTATAACTGGAGTACATCAAGTGGCACCACGTCATCCACAAAGTGATCAAGTGAAGAGTGGTCACACAAAAGTGCTTACGGGACGATGATAGGTGTAGAAGCAAAGAGGGTTAAGATTGTTAAATGGTTACAGAAACCATCGGAACATGGAAAACATCTAGATGGCAGGATTGAGGCTATAAGTAGCAAAGATTTTAAACAAAACAAATTGTCTCGTACTAACTCTATGAAACTAAATATATCTTATTATCCTTGTAATTATCCGTCATTTACATTCCTTAGTGTAATTCTTTTACTTTTCTGTCAATCAATTACATTTCTTAGTATAATTCTTTAATTTTTTGCATGTTGTTTATATTCCTTAGTGTAATTCGTAGCGTTAATCAAGTAGTTATTAACTTTAGCTGTAATTTGGATCCACACTCATACGCTGGATTTAATTCAAGTGTTAATCCAAGTTCTCCACCTAGTTATACTCTAATAATTCATTTCCTTTTCTTTTATTTGTATTGAAAATTCATTTAATACAGAAAACAAATGTGTAACCCATTATTAGAGGATGAACCCTACTCTTTGAATATCACATTATCCTTTTAAAAATATTGTGCAAGTGGCTGAATAGGCGATCGATCTTATTCGATCTCAGTCACATATCACGTATTTGCCTATCTTGATGCTTGGGGTCATAGTTGTTTGGTTGAAATTGAGCCACTCATTCAATTTTGACAAATCCACACTTGTCACATGACAGAAACGGTAAATCAAGCCACAACAATAGTACACATGCCACCCTATTGGATGCAATCCACCTCCCTTTTCTCGCATCATTATTTAAAGGTATGTGCCCAAAAATGAGGCAAATCTAACACTTAAGTGGAGTACACCACATATGACACTTGCATTTAATGCAATTCAAACTTACCATTTAGTGTGGTCTGTCCACTTAAGCATTGTATTTGCCTCATTTTTAGGCTCATACCTTAAAATGATGTGAAAAAAGGGAAAGGACGATGGCAAGAGACTTGCATGTTTGGATGCCCACATCCTCCGTTTTAATGTTATGTAATGAGTTGCTAACATATGAAGATCATGCCCTAAAATGATATTTCTGTACGGATAGACAGAGTGGATGTGGTCACATACATCACGGTGGGCCCCATAGGTAAGTCCCACCCATCCACTAGGGTGGGTGGGACCCTGACCATGGGACTTACACTGATGTGTCTTAAATTTTCACGGTCCAATCATTTTGACAGCTCATTTTAAGGCATGATACCAAAAATGAAGCTAATCGGCCCCAAAGTTAAGTGGACAACACCACACAAAATAGTCGTGATTAAATCCCCACCATTAAAAACTTCATGGAATCCATCAGAATGTTTATTTGACATCCAAGTTGTTAATAAGGTAACAAAGACACAGCTGAAGATACCACAAAAATACCATCTTGATCCAAGGCTTCTGTGGCCATAATAAGTTTTTAATGGTCAATTTAATTTCATGTACTATGGTCTATCAGCAATTTGGATCTACTTCAATTTTTGAATCATGCCCTACAATAAGCTTTCAATACGTACGGACGGTGTGGATGTAGTCACATACATCATGGTGGGCCCCACAGTCAGGATCCCACCCACGGTGGAACAGGGGATCCACCGAAGCCGCCCCGGTCTACATCAAGGGCCCGCTAATCTGCAAAGCTCGACAGACATGCCCGTCAGTTGGCGTGTGAACACTGACAGGGACTGTCTAGTCCATGACCCATACCAATTCAGACTTTTACAGATTATTCCATTCCAAGAGTTTCTTGAAGATTACCTGGTCCATCAATGGTACGAAACACCATCTATTAGCATCGTTATCTCCAAGCAACTGTTCTACCACCTCCTCGTGACCAGATCCACAAGTAGATTGATTATTAAATAATTAATAAAATCCTGGTAAACCACTCTCCACTATGAAAATGAAACACCCTTAATATAAGTTCAACTAAGCATTAGGCACACTCCACGTGGCTTTGGAGGTTTTTGGCCAGTTCTCAGTTGTCTGCGGCCACCTACCTACTAATTAGGTTGGGAGCGGATTAGGTGAGACCCGATCCATTAAGGTAGGCGGGACTAACAGTGATTTATCTGTCTTAAAACAACACTGTCCATTCATTTTCAAAGCTCATTTTAGGGCATGATTCCCAAAATGAAGCAGGTCTAAATCGTAGGTGGACCACAGGAAAAAGTAGCGATTGAATCCACACCATTACAAACTTAATTGAGTCCATCGAAATGTTTATTTTCCATCCAACCTTTTGATAACGTCACAAAGACCTATATGAAGAGACCACACAAATATCATCTTGATCCAAAGATATTGTGGCCCACAAAAAGCTTTTAACGATGGATTACTATTATTTCCTGTACTATGGTCTATCTGATATTTGGATCTACTTCGATTTTTGGATCGTGCTCTTAAACAAGTTTTCAATACACACGGACGGAGTGGATGTAGTCACATACATCAAGGTACGCCTGACAGTAAGGTCTCTCACGCACATTAGTGTATCAGGTTAGTCTCATTATGATTGTTATTATTATTATTATTATTATTTAATTGTCCATTTTTTTTAATGGTGGAACGGAAGTTAGATAAGACGTATACATGACAGTGCTCTTCACAAGTTTCAGAACAAGCTCTTGAAAGTGTTTTTTTTTTTTAATCATTTGATAAAGGATGCTCTAACATGTGCTGGTACGTGCAATAATTCAAAGTAGGAGGGGGAAAGTATAATTTTAGGTAATTAAGGGGAGCCCCTACAATATATAGAAATGAGCAAGGCCAACCCACCACTACTCCAAGCAAGAATACCATCTTATAGAGATATCAATTGATTCTACCATTATTTTAATCATTTTTGATAGGACAAGGCCATCAACTGTTTTGGTAGTTAGTTGTTAGCTGGCCATCAGCAATTTTAGCCATCGGTCGTTGGTCTTCCGTTGGCGTCGTAAGTCAGGCTGATGCACTCATTAAGTGGGCCATAACTATATGTTGAGTTAAACCAGCCGCTGTTCATTTATTGTAATGGCACGTCGGAACTGACGAGTGGGACGGCCTACTTTTGTGCGAGGTGATCTTGATGACTTGAATCCACCATTTTGATGGCTTGGATTACCTGCATAAGTTAGAGAAAAGATGGGCCTGCATGATAAGTTCGCATGCAGCTGCATGGCTGGAAAGAGACTACCTCTGAAAGTCATAATAGAAGTTGCTATATATTTTTTCCGTATAAATCCAGGGTGCAGATTGAAGGGTTATGACCATCCAATCTAGGAGATTTGCGGGGCATCCGTGATTGATGATATGGCCCACCATTACACCTAAACTAGAAGCCTATTATCCACTTAGACAAAGATGCATTAGAATTTAGAAAGACGATATCAGATCAATCAAAGCATCCAAGGACTGATGGGAAGAGCCTCCTTTCCTAATAGAACAGTTTACGTTCTCCTTCAGATCCTTGATCCTTTTCCTTATCTCCTTCCCTTCATGTCCAACCATTAATCTTCTTATTCCCCTCTCTATCTCACCTCTCTCTAGCTCATTCTCTAGTGTCATCCCCACCCTCCAAACATGGCTTACTAGCCTAGCATTGATCCCTTGCTCTGCCAAACGTGGCGAACAAATTGCATAGGGACCCCCTCACATATGCTCTCTAACGTAGAATTCCAACCATTATGTGTCCAAAACCCTCCCACTGCTGGGTGGGCCAACACATCTTGTTGTGGGGCCCACTTGACGATCAGGCCCCTATCGCGTGTCTCCTCTTCAAACCCTTCAGGCAGCTTGGCACATTCCGAGAGACTAACCGATCCAGGCCTGACCACCCACAAGAAGGGTTGCCCGCTATTGGCCAGGCCCCACGCCATCTCGGCAAGATCTGCTCCGTCCATCACACCTGTACTCCCAAAGCTCACGTAGATGACGGATAATGGGGCTTGTTTGGCCAGCCATGCCATGCATTTATTATCTGGAGTTAACAAGCTGCTGGAATCAGAAGGGCCCACCATGAACTTGTGGAGTGGACCGATCGGGAAGGCCGGGATCCGAAGGTCCAGCCGGAGATTGGCCAGTGTGGTCTGTTCAAGGCAGTCTGGAGTGTTGAAAATGAGTCCTGATGAAGCCCTTGCCGCAATGGTCAATGAGACAAACAATTGAAGAGTTGCGTCCATGGCGGATGTAGTGATGATAGGCAAGTCCTTGATTCTGAGGGGTGGAATTTCAGACACTGGATCTTCTGACTTTGGATCTGGTAAGACATTGAAATTTATTCATGATTAGAAGTGTCATATGAATATCGCCGTGTGGCCCATGGTTTTGTTGATCCAAACCATTGACGCCACAGGCCGTGCTGTGGATGGACTGTTTCCACCAAAAGTCTTCCAGAGAAGAAGATCCTACCCATCCAGTTATTGTAATTCTTTACGTACAGTTCAATGCCACGCATTCTTCCTAATCGTCTATTTATCGGTAACTGATAGAAGGGCTAGGATTTTCTCGTCTAGTGGATTTTGGGTTTGTGGTCATCCAAATGAAGAAGAACTGGATGGCTAGGATCTTCTTCTCTGGAAGTACTGGAATTATGATTTAACCAAACAAAGCCTTTGAATAATTAAAGAGCCGTTTACAAAAACCCGCATATTTTTTGTCCATTTAGGAAAAAAAATAACTACTTTTAGAATATTTCAAGTAATCTGGTTATCCTTTTGCTCTGTTATCAATCTAACCACCTCATGTTGCCATTGCAATTGGATACAGTTTTACAACCCTATTTTATAAAAGGCTAAAATACCCTCCATTTAAAAAATGCCTTTCATTTAAAACATTCAATGTAGCAGATAGTGGTTGTAATGTTCAAGGATCCCAAAGCTAGGTGGGGTCAACTATGTTGTTTGTGAGAAATTCACACCATTCATATGTTTGCCAAATCATTTTATGGCATCAGTTCAAAAATGAGGCAATTTAAAAGCTCAAGGGGGCTACACAACACGAAATAGTGGAGATTATATGCTCACAATTGAAACATTTGTTGGGCTGCGGAAGCTTTTGATTAGGTTAATATTTTTGTTCTTTCAATTCATCCTAGTGGTAATGACCTAATCAATAAGTTGGATGACAAATAAACATTACAATTGGCCTTAGGAGGTTTTTAATGGTGGGAGTTCAATCACCATTGTTATCCTATGGTGTGGTCCACCCGGCCATGGTCATTGATGAATAAAAATAAGCCAATCTAATCATCATGTGAGATGCATGAATCAGTTTCAGGTATATATATTGTTTGTTAATGGCGTGACCCACCTGATTATTAAATCATACTAAATTGAATCATACTTAATTAAAATACCAAAATATTCTTTTCAGGGGTGAAATGGCTCAAATGCGATCTCCTTTATCTTTTCTAAAACGTCACAAGTAGAGCATTATCGGCTCGAGAAGGTGTACCCTTTCAATGGATGCAACCAGCCATGGTCATTGATGAATAAAAATAGGCCAATCTAATCATCGCTTGAGACACGTGAATCAGTTTTAGTTGTCTATATTGTTTGTTTATGGTGTGACCCACCTGATTATTGAATCATACTTAATTAAAATACCAAAATATTCTTTTTAGAGGTGAAATGGCCCAAATTCCTTCTCCTTTCTCTTTTTCTAAAATGTCGCAAGTAGAGCATCATGGGTTCCAGAAGTTGTACCCTTTCAAAATATGCAACCCACCATGGTCATTGACGAATAAAAAATAGGCCAATCTAATCATCATGTGAGACACATGAATCAGTTTCAGGTGTATATATTATTTATTTATAGTGCGGCCCACCTGAAGATTGAATCGTACTAAAATTTGTTTCCTCTGATCATCATGGTGGGTTATACCTGTTGAACTGGACATGTTCCATCTTACGTACCACTGAACAAGGGCTGGCAGGGTTAAGTGTTGGGGATTTGAGCTGCGGAATCACACAGATCTAGATCTAGGATAGCAATTCAATAGTAACAAGCAATCACAGAAGAACGAAAACATTTAACGTGGAAAACCCTTACGGAAAAAAACCATGGCACAAAACGACAGAAATTCACTATGAAATAGAAATTACAAGAGAGAGGACTTACTCGATTCGAACAACCTCGAATCTCACCCTTGCTACACACTTTGATAACCCTAGAACCCCTTTAGAAAGCTTTAATTAGAATTATTTTCCATGTCCTAGAAAAGCTCTAGGGACACCTATTTATAGTTTTGACAACTTCCCCTTTCGCACCGACTCAAATTTCCGCAGTCCGCATTAAATCCGAAAACCAATCTGCGTAACCACGACTAGTCGAGGGACCCCTACGACCAGTCAAGCAATCCCCACGACTGGTTGAGCGGCCCGGACACCAAAAGGTGAGCTCGCTGGACTTTGAGTCAAGCTGGCCATGACCGATCGAGTGGCCCGGACACTAAAAGGTGAGCTCGCTGGACTTTGAGTCGAGCGGGCCACAACCGGTCGAGATGACCCCTACGACCGGTCGAAGGCAGTGAAGACTTTTCTAACAATAATCTCCACCAAGTCTTCAACCTTCAACCGTGTAGCTCCTTGATATCTTCTCTTATCTCTTCATCACATCATAGCTTCAATCAATGTTTCTCGTGCACACTCCGTCCTTCTTTTACGCCATCGCCAAGCCCAGAAAA
Source organism: Magnolia sinica (assembly GCF_029962835.1). NCBI lineage: Eukaryota > Viridiplantae > Streptophyta > Magnoliopsida > Magnoliales > Magnoliaceae > Magnolia > Magnolia sinica. The sequence goes on from NC_080580.1 coordinate 6,040,902, forward strand.
GTTGCACAGAACTTAAACTTTTCTGTAGGAACGACCTTGGTGAGCATGTCTGCTGGATTCACACTAGTGTGAATCTTTTTCAGTGTGACACCTCATTCATCAAGCACCTGTCGGATAAAGTGGTGACGAACATCAATGTGTTTAGTATGTGAGTGATAAACAGAATTTTTAGCCAAATTGATAGCGCTCTCACTATCACAGTTAACCGGCATGGCCTCCTGCTGAAGTCCCAACTGATTTATCATGTCTCTGAGCTAAACACCTTCTTTAAAAGCTTCCGTCACTGCCATATATTCTGCTTCGGTCATGGAAAGAGCCACCATAGACTGAAGCTTCGATATCTAACTGATTGCTCCACCCGCTAGTACAAACGAGTATCTTGAAGTTGACTTCCTGGAATCTATATTGCTTGCGTAATCAGAATCTATATACCCTACTAACTTTGTTCATGTCTTTTTAAAAGTTAAGACGTAGTCTTTCATACCTTAAATATATCGAAGTAGCCATTTCACCGCTTCTCAATGTTGCTTACCGAGGTTTGACATATATCTGCTCACAACACCGACAGCCTGTGAAATATCCGGTCTCGTACAGACCATGACATACATTAAACTGCCAATCGCATTCGAATAGGACACATGGGACATAACCTGCTTTTCCTCATTAGATTTAGGACATTGTTCTGAGGAAAGCTTGAAGTGAGCCGCGTGAGGAACGCTCACCGACTTTGCCTGATCCATCTCATACTTGATTAATAATTTTTCAAGGTATTCTGCCCATGATAACCAAAGTCTGCTCCTCTTCCTATCTCTATGAATATTTATGCCAAGAACCCTCTTTACAGCCCTCAGATCTTTCATCTCGAATGTCCCTGATAATTGAGTCTTCAGTACATTAATTTCAGACATATCATGACAGGCGATCAACATATCATCAACATACAATACTAGGATGATAAACTTTTCATCATTTAGTGTCTTATAATAGACACAGTGATCGTATTCACTTTGATTAAATTTCTGTCTCATCATGAAAGAATTAAATTTTTTATACCACTACCTAAGTGACTGTTTCAGGCCGTACAACGACCTCATTAACTTGAAAACTTTTTCCTTTGCCCCTTTAACTTCGTAGCCCTCTGTTTGCTTCATGTAGATCTGTTCTTCCAATTTTTCATGTAGGAATGCAGTCTTCACATCCATCTGTTCCAGCTCGAGATCGTATTGGGCAACCAGCGCCAACACAAATCTAATAGGTACCTGCTTAACCACCGGTGCGAATATCTCTGTGAAGTCGATTCCTTTTCTCTAAGCATAACCCTTCGCTACCAACCTTGTTTTGTATTTATTCTGTTTCCTTTTAAATAACCACTTGCATCCGATCACTTTTCGGCCCACAGGAAGCTCCACCAGCTCCCATGTGTGATTTTTGTACAACGAGTCCATCTCATCGTCCGTAGCCGCCTTCCACTTTTTTACATCAGGCTCATCAAGAGCCTCCTAAATAGTAGACGGGTTTCCCTCATCTGTAATGAGGGCATATGCAATATTAGAGTCGTCCCTGTATCTTGCCGGTAACTTGCGATCACGCAGTGGGTTCCTTCTCACAGGTGGCTGCTCCACCTGACCCTGTATCTCTGTCTTCACATCTGTCTCTGCCTGAGTATTATCTGTATCAATTGGATGTCTACGATCACCCTTTCGGGTTCATCTTGCTCCTTTTGATCATTCTTGCAAAATAAGGAGCTTTCATCGAATCTGACGTCATGGCTAATGATGACTTTGCGTGTGACCTTGTCGAATAACCTGTAACCTTTCACACCAATGTCATAGCTAACAAAGATGTACTTTTTGGCTCTATGGTCTAGCTTATCTCTCTCCATTGACGGTACATGAGAGTAAGCGTCACAACCAAATGTACATAGATTTGAGTAGTCGATTTTCTGATCACTCCATACTTCCTCTAGAATTTTACATTCAATTTCTGTTGAAGGAGATCAGTTCACCAAATAACAAGCCGTGTTAACGGCCTTAGTCCATAAATCCTTGCCCAACGCAGCATTACTTAACATGCATTTAGCCCTCTCCAGGAGAGTCCAATTCATTCACTCAGCCACACCGTTTTGCTTGGGCGTGTGGCGCACTGTATTGTGTCTGATGATCCCTTCATCCTTGCAATAATTATTAAACTCAGTGGAAGTAAATTCTCCACCATTGTCAGTCCTTAAAACCTTTATTTTTTGCCCTGACTGTTTTTCATCATTGCCTTTCATTGCTTGAATATGGTGAAAACTTCGGATTTACGTTTCATAAAGTAAACCCAAACTTTCCTGGAGTAGTCGTCAATGAATGAAACAAATCATAATGACCCCTCAATGGAAACTTCTGGCGATGGCCCCCATACATCAGAGTGCACATAATCAAGCACTCCCTTACAAACATATTTTCCAGATTTAAAAGACAGTTCAGATTGTTTACCATATATACAATGCTCGCATATATTTAAATCAGAATTTTTAAAAGTTGGAATCAAGCATCGATCAGAAAGTACCTTCATGCCTCGCTCGCTCATGTGGCCCAGACGAGCATGCCACATACGTAGAGATGTGGAGTCTGCAATAGCTAATGCCGCTCCACCTACTGAAGTGCTCCTAATCAACCTGTAAAGGTTTCCTTACCTCTGTGCTCTCATAACCACGAGTGCCCCTTTTGAAACTTTAAAGACGCTATCAATACAGGTGAACTTGCACCTTATAGCCTTAAGTGCACCAAGAGAAATCAGACTTTTCTTCATGTCAGGAACGTGCCCGACGTCAGTCAAGGTATGCTTCATCCTATTAAACATCTTGATGCTAACCGTACCAATAGCCACAACATTACAGGCATTATCATTGCTCATAAAAACCTATCCACCATCGCATTCCTTGTAACTGGTAAACCAACTCCGATGAGGAGTCATGTGATAAGATGCTCCTATGTTAAGTATCCACTCGTCTTTATGATTGTCATGTAAGTAACCAATCATGGAAACAGACAGAACATCACCACCACTTGATTCTTTATCAGATGTGACCACATTGGCCTCCTTGGAAGAAGCCGCTGAATTTTCTTTCTTCGTTTTAGGATTTCTACAATCCTTCTTCATGTGTCCAGACAACCCACAATTTCAATACTTTAATTTTCCTTTGCCCTTGCCCTTGGATTTGGATATAGGCCTTGAGGATCATGTACCTCGCTCAAAATCTCTGCCCCTCGTAATTAATGCATCGAAAGATGCCCCCATGTCGCCGTTTAACTTTCTCATAGCCTTCCCTTGAAGGATTGAGATAACAGTGTCAACACTTAGGGTTTTATTTGCAGTGCACATCGTGTCCCTGAAAGACTTATATGATGCAGGAAGAGAATTCAACAATATACATGCCTGTTCCTCATCTTTGACCACTTCCTTCATATCCAGCAATTTGCACATCAATTTATTAAAGTTGCTAATATGGGCTCTAGATCTCCACCTTCTGCCATCTTGAAGGTATAACATTGTAGCTTCAAGTACAGGCGATTTTTAGAGGACTTCTTTGCATAGATGTTTTCTAACTTTGCCCATAAACTAGCCGCAGTTTTCTCCCTCAAAACATTATAGAGAACCTCATCCGTGAGACATAAACGGATAGAGGCTAAAGCATTACTATCAAGGTTTTTCCATTCATCATCTTTCATGGTAGATTTTCGCTCCTCAAGAGCCTTAATCTCGCCTTACTTGGTTAACATGCTAATCATCTTAACCTTCCATAACACAAAATTATTTTTTCCTGAGTAATTCTAAATATGAAACTTGCTGTTTCCCATTCTTACTAATCCTGTAGATTCAGATCTGTGCCCCAACGATTGCTTTGATACCACTTGTTGGGGATTTGAGCTGCGGAATCACACAGATCTATATCTAGGATAGCAATTCAATAGTAACAAGCAATCGCAGAAGAACGTAAAGATATAATGTGGAAAACCTTTGCGGAAAAAAACCACGGCACAAAGCGACAAAAATCCACTATGAAATAGAAATTACAAGAGAGAGGACTTGCCCGATTCGAACAACCTCGAATCTCACCCTTACTACACCCTTTGATAACCCTAGAACCCCTTTAGAAAGCTTTAGAATTATTTCCCATGTCCTAGAAAAGCCCTAGGGACACCTATTTATAGTTTTGGCAACTTCCCCTTTCGCACTGACTCAAATTTCTACAGTCCGCATCAAATCCGAAAACGAATCTGCGTAACCACGACTAGTCGAGCTGAGTCCACGACTGGTCAAGGGACCCCTACGACCTGTTGAACAATCTCTACGACCGGTCGAGCGGCCCGGGCACCAAAAGGTGAGCTTACTGGACTTTGAGTCGAGCGAGCCACGACCAGTCGAGATGACCCCTACGACCAGTTGAGCAATCCATACGACTGGTTGAAGGCGGTGAAGACTTTTCTGACAACGCTAAGTTCACCACTTTTTTCCAAAAGAAGAAAATTGAGGGTGTTCCTGCCTTTTTTGTTGCTAAAAGGACTTCTTGGGCATTCAATAGGCAATTCATTCTTTGTTGAAATTTGGGTTATAAAGGTATTATGCCGTAAAAATCTTCAAAAATAAAAAGGTTATTCTGAAAGTAGGAAAATGATGTCATAAAATAGGGTTATAACTAGATACCCAATCCTATAGACCCGACCGAATTTTAACTCCCATATGTAGAACCCAGTAAGGGCTCGCTTGGGAGCTTGTAAATGGAGGTAAATAGGAAATAGCTACACCCTGATCCATAGCTCAACTGGTAGACGAAGTGGATATACCTCGTTTCAACACTTAAGGTCTTGGTATCGATCCCTAGTGGGGGTGGCTAACAGTGCACAAGCTAAAGAAAAAAGAAGAAGGTAGAATTAGAAGTAAATGAATTAAGAGAAGATAACTTATCAGTTGTGTTTGGATGGGAGTAAATGAAATGCATTTGAAATTTAAAATATTATATTTGGATGGCAGTAAATGATAGGAATTGAAAAGTATTAAATTTTTTAATATATTTAGAGGGACATATGTGATATCCTAAACCATCTTTCATATCCCAAATATTTAGATGAGAGTAAATGAAATGCATTTGAAATCTAAATATTTTATTTGGATTGGAGTAAATGGTAGGAATTGGTTAATATATTCAGAGGAACATATGTGATATCCCAAACTAGTTTTAATATCCCTAATATATATATATATATATATATATATGTTTGTGTGTGTGTGTGTGTGAGATATTTGACAGAATAATTCTAATAAGCCCATTGAAATATATATTTAGTGAAAAGGAGGAAATTTCAAGCCTTACGTGGCTCACAAACATAACAATCACAAACAAGCAACTTACCAATGTTTTTAACCGTCTATTTAGATAGCCAATAAATTGGATTGTTCTTTTTAGTGATGTAGCCAATGGTTGGATTATTTCGAAGCATCATCAGTGGGCCACATGCATAGCGAACATGTGTAGCAATACCTTTATTTACTCGTGTGACTTACTAAGAGAGCCCAAAAAGGTAATTTACCCCCATTTACTTCTAAATCTCTCTTTTGAGAGAGGATTTCATTTACAGGGATGTTTACTTCCATTTCATTTTATTTTCATGCATTTACTCCCACTAAGCACACCTCAAAGGCAATATACCTCAATTTACTCCCAATTCCTCTCATTTGCCTACATTTACTCACATCCATACCGCCTTAAGAGATTGGGTTAGGTTCAACTCTCATTGTTTGGACCTGGTTACAAATGGGTCTAGTTGGTTTCAAGTCATCTCGTTAAAGTGAGTGGTTGGGTTTGGTCGGGTCTAAATCAACTCTAGTTAGTTTTAAGGAATTTTACCAAACCTTTTCAAGTATACCGAGATATACAATGGCTTCAAATGTTGAGTCATTATAAGAGTCAGCCTTTCGATAATTACTTTTTCAAAGGGGGATCCTGGCTTAACTGTCAAGGTCGTTGATACCATTTTGGTTTTATCATCGGGAGTCATAGGAACCATGATATATGATTATAGGAGGGTCTAATTCTTTCACATCTCATTCCATCTTGTTTGGTTGAGATGGTCTAGTCTGAAATATTGCATATCAGACCCATTTATTGCATGGATTTACAAGCATGACACCGTTTAATAGCCTAATTTAATTGTATTTGTGATGCAGGGCGTCTTCATGAGCTTGGACTGGGAAAGGATACTAAAAAGCATGGATTTACCGATCTGATGACACCAAAGCATGGGACGGACCTTAGGAGACCAAGATCGATAGATTTGCACGCCAGGGATCCAAGAAAATCGAGGAATTGAAGCTCAAGTGGCCTGAAAAGTGTCCAGAATGTAAGATCATAGGGTTCTCACCATCCGATCAGTTCGAAACTCCATATGTGGCCTGAGGACTATAAAGTAACCGTACACGTCAAATTTCAGCCCTCGGATCACTATGGAAGTGCCCCAACTGACAGATCAGCCCATAAAACCGTTGATTCTGGGCCCACCTGATATCTGAAACTATCCAAATTTGGTCTTGACGGTTTAAATAAGATGGGAAAGTGAATGGATGGATCAGATTGTTAAAACACATCACAGTGGGGCCCGTATGTGATGTGTGTGTGCACAGAACATGTAGACCCGAGCCGCACCGAGCCAAGAGACGCGGGTCAGCGCTGACCCGCGTCTCCTTCCCAAACACGGCAGCAGCCGTTTCGCGCCGCGTAACGAACGGACGATGTCCGTTTTGCGGATCGTTGTGGGCCCCACTCAACCCCCAGTTTGATGATCCAAACCGTCCATTGGATCCGTAGGATGGCTAAGACCCTCGCCTAGGTGTTTCTTCTCCACCATGCAACCTATCGCACGTTCCTAGCCGTTTAACGCAGAACGGGCGGTGAAATTCAAAAATTCAGTGGACCGCATCAACGGACAACCAAAACCGTCCATCTTCAACTAGAATTTCGAGACGAATCCAACTGACGGAGTGGATTTCCTCTCCAGCATCATTCATGGCCTCCACCAACATCCCAGCGCGAGCCCTGTTGCGCGCAGCCGGGACTTCCGGGCCGTTCCCTGATCAAGACAGTGATTGGATCAGCAATCCAAACCGTTCATTCGCATCAACAGGAAGCCGTGACCACCACCAAGAAGGCCGATTTTGATTTTGGACAATCAGTCGTCCAAAATCTCAAGCCAAACGCGGGTTGATCGCGGGTCCTCCGCCTGTCGCTGCGAAACCTGTTTTATTCCGACTCCAACACAGCCTCTAGTGCGTAAGGCTTCCGCATGGAGGACGGAAAGTGGGCTCCGACGAGAGTACTATAAAAAAGAAAAGGAGAAAGGCCAGGGAGGGCATCAACGAAGGAAGAAAGGAGCGAGAATCAGCTTCGTTTTGGGGTCGCTTGTCAGGGAAACGGTATTGTTTCTGTTGCTGTGTGCACAAGAGGAGTGCGTGGAGCGTCAGGGCTGAAAACGAGAGAGAGGAAAGATGAGAGGTAAAAGATAAGAAGTTTTTTTTCCTTTATTTTTCTTCTCTTTTTCGTTTTCTTTTCTTTCTATTTGTTTTGGGTTTAGGCCAATCATGAGTGGCTAAACCTCTTAGCTAGGGCTAAGAGGTGAAGCTGTGGAGATGGGAGAGTTTATTCTATGCATTTAATTAAAAATTTCAACTTAATTTGATTTTTAAGTTGATAATTCAAGGAATATTTTCTTAGTATTTAATGGTCTGTTGTGAATTGAAATTACAATGGATTTGCAATGGCTTTGAATATTTCTCTTTCTCTTTTAATGTTTATGACGTCAGGAGGCCCTGTTGTTCACCATCGTCTCCTGGGCATGGTAGGATGACAGTACCCTTCCTGATCTTCATACATTGTTGATTGGTTGGTAATTAGTTTAATCTTGTTTTTTTGTCTTCCGGGCATGGTTAGATGATGGAATCCATTCTAATTCATATACCTTTCATCTCTTGAAACCTATATCAATGGCAGTTCAGTAAATTTCTTCCTGATCTCTACAAGTGGATCCTCTGAATCCCTAGTTTCCTTCCTCTGAATTCCTTAAAGTTTTAGATAATTCTTCCACAATTATTTCTTAAAGTCTATTTGGTTTAAATCACATCTTAGTCTAGTTCTAGTTCTACTTGGTTTCAGATAACGTACAGGTATCAGTCCCTGTGGATTCGACCTCGGTCTTACCGAGTTTATTACTACATCACAACCCTGCACTTGGGGAGTGAACAAGTTTTTGGCGCCGTTGCCGGGGACTGACGGTTACGTTTTTCTGAAATTAATTGGTTTTAGGATTAGTTTAAGATTAGGATTTTACTAACCTTAGTTTTTATTTATTTATTTTTATTTGAGTTCAAAATTAATTTGTTTCCTGTTTTATAGGATCTGGACATAAGTTTCTCAATTGGTAATTCTTTCCTAATCTCTCTACTTTTTCATATTTTTAGAATTAGGGTTATTTCTTTCCCTTCTTAGAAATTAACTTTCTATTTTTGTTTTATTTTAGTAACTTTCTAATTCTAACACTTTTAGAATCTAATTCTGTTTCCTAATTTATTTTTAGAATATTTGTTTAGGAACTAACCTTCCTATTTTGTAGGCCTTTAAGATAGAAATCTCTATTTTGGTGCACTCCTTCCCTACTCTCTATTTTTCAATTCTCTTTTAGTAATTTACTTCCTAGTATAGGATTTTCCTAGTTTACTTTAGAAATTTCCACTTTTCTTTACAGAATACCTTCTTTTAGAAATTAATTTACTGTTATTTTTCTTTTAAAGTATCGTTTTCCTTTTTTTTTAGAATCTAACTTATTTTTGTTTTATTTTGCAGGTCCTTAACTTAGGAGCTTCAATTTGGTAATTCCTTTCCAACTCTCCCTCTCTTTCTTCTTAGATTTTCTTTTTTCCTTCTTTAGGATTAGGCTTTGAATTGAGGGCTGCGAGTGTTTTATGCCCAAGTGGGCCCGTGACGGCACTCGACGTCTCTTAACTGAAGGAGGAGTGGTTGAGGGGTTGACTATCCATCGCAGGATTAGACACCGCTCGAAATCCCCTGAGTTAACTGAGGTTATGGCTGAAGACCAACCTCCTTTACCCCCACCCAGGGTGGAGGATACCCAAGATGAAAATGAGGTGCAACAGGCACCCCCGCCTCGTACTTTACGGGATTATCTACAACCGGCGGGAGTGAGTATGCCCTCATGTATGATTTTTCCTGAAAACACAGGACAAATGGACATCAAGCCAGGAGTTATCCAACTCCTTCCCAAATTCCATTGACTTGAATATGAAAGTAAATATTTACATTTGAAAGAGTTCGATGAAATTATAGCTACATTATGTTTTCCTAATGTATCCGAGGATACAAAGAGTGAAACTCTTTCCCTTTTCCTTAAAAGAGAAAGCTAAGACGTGGTTACATTCATGCGCCCTAGATCCATTGGCACATGGAACGACATGCGGAGAATTCATAAAAAAATTCTTCCCACATCATAAGACGATTACCCTCGAAAAGCGATCATGAACTTTGCCCAAAAGGAAGATGAAACATTCTTCCAATGTTGGGAAAGGTTTAAAGATTTGGTCAGTTCATGCCCACAATACGGATTTGAAACGTGGCGCATTACAATTTTTTTCTACGATGGACTGACATCTTCCATGCGCCAAATGGTCGAGACAATGTGTAATGGAGAATTCATTAATAAAGATGTTGACGAGGTATGGGATTACCTCGATAGTCTCGCTGAAAAAACACAATCATGGGACTATTACCCAATAGCGAACACCACGTCTAGGCCGACTCAATTAAAGGAGAAAGGTGGATTATATTTCTTGAAAGAAGAGGATGATCTCAAGTGTAAAGTGACTACGCTCATAAGGAAAGTTGAGGCCATGGAAAGAAAGAAGGATAAGGTCAATGAAATTGTTTGCGGCATCTGTGATTGCAACATTCACACAACTGAAAACTGTCCTACAATACCTGCCTTTCGAGGAGTGTTGAATGAACAAGCCAATGTCGTAAATAATTATCAAAGACCTTTTACTGGACCTAACTCCAACACATACAATCCTGGCTGGAAAAATCATCCAAACTTTAGTTGGAGAAATGGACAAACGGCGACTCCTCCAGGTTTCTTCAATCAAATCCCAAATCAAGTAAAACCTCAAGAGGAACCGGTTCAAAATCCCATACAAGAGCTGGCTCAGGCAATGCGGGGAATTACAGATTTTATGCAAAAGATAGACTCTCGTATGACGGTTATAGAAAAGGGGATGCTTCCTGCACAACCTCTCCCCAATCCTAAACCGCAGTACGAGAATAAGTGATCCCAGCTCTTCAAATCAAATGGGGCATGCTAAATCCATCACCACTCTTAGGAGTGGGAAGACCATTGATAAAACTCTTCCATTAGGCCCGAAAAGCCTCAAGAACCAAGAGGACAACAATGATGGATCCATGATGCCCACAAAAATTAGAACCGGACTTCTAGAGAAGTCAGTTGCTCCATTCCCCAACGGTTGGTTTCACCAAAATCTCTCTTAACTCTCATGACATTCGAGGTGTTGAAACAGTGAAAGTCAACATTCCTCTACTTGATGTCGTTAAACAGATACCTTCATATGCCAAATTTCTGAAAGACTTATGCACGACCAAAAGACGAAAAATTATTCAAAAGAAAATCTTGACTGAGAAAGTGAGTGCCATCCTGAAGCAAGACATGCCGCAGAAATTCAAGGATCCCGGTAGCCCAACCATATCATGTGTAATCGGAAACCATCGAATTGATCACGCACTTCTTGACTTAGGAGCGAGCGTCAATCTGATTCCCTACTCGGTATACAAACAGTTAGGTTTGGGTGAATTAAAACCCACCCTAACCACACTACAACTTGCTGATCGCTCTGTTCGTGTACCAAGAGGGATAATTGAGGATGTGTTGGTCCAAGTTGATAGATTTTACTACCCTGTAGACTTTATCATCCTGGACACCGAACCCATCAATAACATGAGCACTCAGATTCCTGTCATTCTTGGTCGCCCATTCCTTGCCACGTCAAATGCAATTATCAATTGCAGAATGGTATCATGACTATGTCTTTTGGAAGTTTGACTCACATTGGAGTCAAACATTTTTTTCAATAACGGCAGCAACTCAGAGGATGATGACGATTTCCACGACATTAACATGATTGACTCTTTCGTGGAAGATACGACACCTCTAACATTATCCTCCGACTATCTAGAGACATGCCTGGCCCACTCCCATGATTTTAATGATGACATGATTAGGGAGACGTGCGCCTTGCTTGATACTGCACCGGTACTTGAAGTTAACTGTGGAGGCCACTTTGAAGAATTACCACAAACCGATATAGTGTCTCTACCGTCTAACCTCAAGCCGCTGAAGCTTGACCTAAAACCTTTGCCCTCTGATCTGAAATATGCCTATTTAGGTCAAGATGAGACATACTCAGTGGTGATTTCTACCCACCTTGAGCAAGAACAAGAAAGTATGATCATCTCTACTCTCATTGAGCACAAAGGAGCCCTTGGATGGTCGATTGTGGACCTCAAGGGAATCAACCCTTTGATTTGTACTCACTGTATTTATCTTGAGGATAATATGAAGACCTCCTAACAATCACAACATAGACTAAATCCAAACATGAAGGAAGTGGTTAAGGCCGAGGTTCTTAAACTATTGGCTGTGGGTTTTATATACCCTATATCCGATAGTCAATGTGTGAGTCTAACTTAGATGGTTCCTAAGAAGTCTGGAATCACTATCGTAGCCAATGTCAACAATGAACTTGTGTCAACTAGAGTTACTACTAGTTGGAGAGTGTACATTGACTATAGGAAGTTGAATACCATCACGAGGAAGGACCACTTTCCGTTACCATTTATTGATCAAATTTTGGAAAAGCTAGCTGGTCATTCCTATTACTATTTCCTTGACGGATATTCAGGCTACAATCAGATCAAGATAGCCCTTGAAGATCAAGAAAAGACCACGTTCACATGTCCTTTTGACACCTTTACTTACCGAAGGATGCCATTCGGACTATGTAATGCCCCTGCCACTTTTCAGCGATGTATGCTTAGTATTTTTTCTGATATGGTGGGGCAATATCTAGAGGTCTTCATGGATGACTTCTCTGTTTAAGGTCCATCTTTCAGCAAGTGCTTGGAAAGTCTTAAATGTGTGCTGAAAAGATGTAAAGAAAAGAACTTGGTACTTAATTGGGAGAAGTGTCATTTCATAGTTCAGAAGGGAATTGTCCTTGGACATATCATCTCGTCCAAAGGAATCGGGGTAGATAAGGCAAAAATCAATCTTATCTCTAACCTACCTCCACCCAAAAACATCAGAGACGTGCGATCCTTCTTAGGACATGCAGGATTTTACAGGCGATTCATAAAGGAATTTAGTCTTCTCTCTCGTCCTTTATATAATCTTCTTCAAAAGGATGCTCCATACAAGTGGACTGAGCAATGCCAGGAAGCTTTCACCAAGCTTAAGGGCACGTTAACCACCGCACCTATCATGCAGCCACCCGACTGGAGCCTTCCTTTTGAGCTTATGTGCGACGCTTCTGATTATGCTCTTGGGGCGGTCCTAGGCCAGAGAAAAGATAAGAGGCCCTACGTCATTCATTACACAAGTAGAACTTTAAATTCTGCCCAGGTGAACTACTCGACTACGGAAAAGGAACTCTTAGCTGTAGTGTTCGCCTTGGACAAATTTAGGTCCTACTTGATCGGATCCAAGATCATTATCTACACAGATCATGCGGCACTTAAGTATCTTCTTTCTAAGAATGATTCTAAGCCCCGCCTAATCCGATGTATCCTTCTACCCCAAGAATTTGATTTGGAAATTAAAGATAAAAAGGGAGTAGAGAACGTAGTTGCCGATCACCTTTCTCGCCTTAATACCTCTGATTCCCTTAAGGCGACCCATATCAATGATATGTTCCCTGATGAACAATTGTTCAGAATCTCCCATTCACCTTGGTTCGCTGATCTTGCCAATTATCTTGCTACAGGTGCCATACCGACATAGTGAACTGCGCAAGATAAGAAGAAATTTTTTACCGAGGTGCGTAACTTTTTCTGGGATGATCCTTATTTATTTAAATATTGCCCAGACCAAATCCTAAGGAGATATGTACCAGACGATGAGCATCAGAGCGTCATCTCCTTCTGTCACTCACAGGCCTGTGGTGGTCACTTTTCTGCTAAAAAGACCACGGCCAAGATTCTGCAGTGTGGCTTTTACTGGCCCACTATGTTTAAAGACACTCATGAGTTTTGCAAAGCTTGTGAGCGTTGTCAGAAATTGGGAGCATTGTCCCGTCGAAATATGATGCCTTTGAATCCAATCCTTATCATCGAAGCATTTGATTGTTGGGGCATCGATTTCATGGGACCATTCCCCCAATCGTTTGGAAATTTATATATTTTGCTTGCCGTAGACTATGTCACTAAATGGGTCGAAGCGATTCCGTGTCGGAATAATGACCATCGCACGGTCATTAAATTCCTAAAAGAGAACATCCTTTCCCGATTTGGAACACCTCGAGCCATCATTAGTGATGGGGGCTCACACTTTTGTAATAGACCATTCGAGAGCTTAATGAAGAAATACGGTATCTCTCATAAGGTGAGCACCCCATACCATCCACAGACAAGTGGACAAGATGAGATTTCTAATAGGGAGATCAAACACATCTTGAGAAAACGGTTAACCCGATCGTAAGGATTGGTCAATTCGATTGACCGATGCCTTATGGGCTTACTGCATCGCTTTTAAAACCCCTATTGGAATGTCTCCCTTTAGACTTGTATATGAGAAGGCTTGTCACTTGCTTGTGGAGTTATAACATAAAGCGTACTAGGCAATCAAAAATCTGAATTTCAATATGGACAACGCTGGCTCGCTATGTAAACTTCAGTTGGATGAACTTGAAGAAATCCGGAATGATGCATATGAGAACTTGAGAATTTACAAGGACATGATGAAGCCGTTTCATGATTAATATATTCTGCGAAATCATTCACGCCATGTCAGAAAGTCCTTTTGTATAACTCTCGACTACATCTCTTTCTAGGTAAGCTTCGATCTCATTAGACCGTCCCTTACATTGTTGTCACCGCTTATCCTTATGGGGCCGTCGAGATAAGAGATCCCGACAATGGCAAGGAGTTTAAAGTAAATGGACATCACTTAAAACCATTTGTCGAGAAATTTGATTCAGAGGACATGTCCATGCCTTTGACTGATCCTGTTTACCAGGATTGATTTCCTAGTCTTATGGAGGTATAGGTCGGTTTATCGCTTTCATAGGATTAGGATAGTTGCTTTGGTCTGGCTGAAGACGTTAAACTTAGCACTCCTGGGAGGCAACCCAGCTTTTCAACTTATTTCATTTTCCTAGCTAGTTCAATGTTTGTGGGTAACATTCCTGCAAACCCCCACGAGACTACAACTCGTCCACTAGGGGTAACCTAGGGGTTTAAAGGCTTGTTGCATGTGCTAAATGCAATCGAGAGCACCTGCGAAAGTGGTATAGGTAGGATTTTATTTTTGTTAGTTTTGTGTTATTTTCTCTCGTGCTGACTGGATTCCATGCTGCGATCTCTTTGAAAGTCTCTCATGATTCATCATCCAGGTACTATCTTCCCTTCACTTTTTCTTTACTTTTGTTGTTCTATGCGCATTCCATACTCATATCTTTTACATTGAGGACAATGTAGCTTTTAGGTTGGGGGTGGGAGATTAGGTTACCTAATCAGTATTTTCTTGAGTAAAAAAAATTGTGAAAATTTTTAAATTTTTTCTGGACTTTCTGGTGAATTCAAAGTGATTTGACAACCATCTTTGATTTAGAATCACAGGATATGGAATGTTGGTGATTTACTGCTCTTGGATTCAGTTGCTCGTTAGATTTCACAGTTAAGTTTAATTATTAATCCATGATTAGAAGTTGTAAACATTGATTGAGTCATGATTTCACATGTCACATCTCGCTTACACATCAAGATTTCAGTTTAAAACTGAAGGGTTAATTTGGGGATCAGTAAGCATAGAAGGAACCAACTTGAACAATTGCCCGTCAAGATCAATTAAAAGGAAGAGATATCATCGGGAAAGGTTAGGCAAAGAATCTTCACTATAGGTTTGCTCCCTATAAGTGTGGACTTCATTCTCCTTCTTTGTTTTCAGTTAAAAAAAAAAATAAAAAAAAAAAAAAATGAAAAGATGATCTTTGTGGCAAGCTTTGGTTATTATGAATTCTCTTGTTGATTACCAACGATATCCTGAAATAAAGAATTGAATATTAATGTTGAAAGTTGGGATTACACTTTACATCTGTGGAACTCAATGTTTAGGATTATTTCTAATTAAGGGACTAATGCTTTGAATGAAGTTTACCGTGTGTTTGAGTCTAGGAGAGAGTAAGGTCCAACATTCATGAATTGTTGAATTCTGAATATCTAGATTGTTTTCCAAAATCACTCGAGTTCATAGAAATTCTCCTGTAATTCTCAACTTATTTTTCGCATACCTTGCTCGGGACTAGCAAAATGCTGGTTGGGGGTTGTGTTGAGGGTCAAATATTGCATATCAGACCCATTTATTGCATGGATTTACAAGCATGACACCGTTTAATAGCCTAATTTAATTGTATTTGTGATGCAGGGCGTCTTCATGAGCTTGGACTGGGAAAGGATACTAAAAAGCATGGATTTACCGATCTGATGACACCAAAGCATGGGACGGACCTTAGGAGACCAAGATCGATAGATTTGCACGCCAGGGATCCAAGAAAATCGAAGAATTGAAGCTCAAGTGGCCTGAAAAGTGTCCAGAATGCAAGATCATAGGGTTCTCACCATCCGATCAGTTCGAAACTCCATATGTGGCCTGAGGACTATAAAGTAACCGTACACGTCAAATTTCAGCCCTCGGATCACTATGGAAGTGCCCCAACTGACAGATCAGCCCATAAAATCGTTGATTCTAGGCCCACCTGATATCTGAAACTATCCAAATTTGGTCTTGACGGTTTAAATAAGATGGGAAAGTGAATGGATGGATCAGATTGTTAAAACACATCACAGTGGGGCCCGTATGTGATGTGTGTGTGCACTGTACATGTAACGAGCCGCACGAGTCAGACGCGGTCCAGCACGACCGCGCTCCTTCCCAAACACTGGCAGCGCCGTTTGAGCACAGAACGACGGACGATGTCCGTTTTGCGGATCGTTGTGGGCCCATGTGGACCCAAGTTGATGATCCAAACCGTCCATTGGATCCGTAGGATGGCCAAGACCTTCGCCTAGGTGTTTCTTCTCCACCATGCAACCTATCACACGTTCCTAGCCGTTTAACCGCAGAGACGGTGGAAGAGAAACATCGGTGGACCGCATCAACGGACAACCAAAACCGTCCATCTTCAACCAGAATTCCCATGGGAGTTGGAGTTTCTCTCAAGATCATTCATGGCCTCACCAACATCCCGAGAGCCTGTTGCGCTGCATGACTTCTGGCCGTTCCTAATCAAGCGGTGATCGGATCGGAATCCAAACAGTTCATTCTCATCAACAGGAAGTCGTGACCACCACCAAGAAGGCCGATTTTGATTTTGGACAATCAGTCGTCCAAAATCTTAAGCCAAACGCGGGTTGATCACGGGTCCTCCGCCTGTCGCTGCAAAACCTGTTTTATTCCGACTCCAACACAGCCTCTGGTGCGTAAGGCTTCCGCATGGAGGACGGAAAGTGGGCTCCGACGAGAGTACTATAAAAAAAAGAAAAGGAGAAAGAGTATGGGGCATCAACGAAGGAAGAAAGGCGCGAGAATCAGCTTCGTTTTGGGAGCTACGGCTGCTACTGTGAACGGCTGGGAGAGAAAAGGAGTTGCTGCTATGCATGGTTGGGAAAAGGGCTGAACGTGAAGGCAGGGGGGGAGCTTTCTGCTATCCACGGCTGGAGAGAAAGAGCACAGGTGCTCGGTCTTGGTTCTTCTTCTTCCTCTTCTTCTTCTTCTTTTTTTCGTTTTCTTTTTCTTTCTATTTGTTTTGGGTTTAGGCCAATCATGAGTGGCTAAACCTCTTAGCTAGGGCTAAGAGGTGAAGCCTGTAGCGAGATGGGAGAGTTTATTCTATGCATTTAATTAAAAATTTCTGAACTTAATTTGATTTTTAAGTTGATAATTCAAGGAATATTTTCTCAGTATTTAATGGTCTGTTGTGACTGAAATTACAATGGATTTGCAATGGCTTTGAATATTTCTCTTTCTCTTTTAATGTTTATGGCGTCAGGAGGCCCTGTTGTTCACCATCGTCTCCTGGGCATGGTAGGATGACAGTTACCCTTCATGATCTTCATACATTGTTGATTGGTTGGTAATTAGTTTAATCCTGTTGTTTACTTTGTCTCCGGGCATGGTTAGATGATGGAATCCATTCTAATTCATATACCTTTCATCTCTTGAAACCTATATCAATGGCAGTTCAGTAAATTTCTTCCTGATCTCTACAAGTGGATCCTCTGAATCCCTAGTTTCCTTCCTCTGAATTCCTTAAAGTTTTAGATAACTATTCCACAATTATTCTTCAAATTCTCTTTGGTTTAAATCACATCTTAGTCTAAGTTCTAGTTCTACTAGATCTCGTACAAGTTTCAGTCCCTGTGGATTCGACCTCGGTCTTACCAAGTTTATTACTACATCACAACCCCGCACTTGGGGAGTGAACAATGGTCTAGTCTGAAAACTCAATGGTAGTGTTAGCACCATATGAAAATCCACTATCCACTTTAATTGGTGGGAATGAGCTAAACTATATGACTGAATTTAGGCATTGCCCCCTCGCGCGGGTGTCTCTGAACTCGGTTCATTTACAGCTTCATTTTTTATCCATTCAATCAGTTTAAAAGAAGTTGCTTCTAATATTCATACTTTAGCAAGTAATTCTTCAATCAAAAGATCATCTAAGAACTCTTCATTGCTTAAGTATTTGATCAATCATTCCATATCTATTCCTACCTTATTGTAACTCATATTTTCGACCGAGAAAAGCTCCACATAAAGTTCAGTCATATTAACTAATATATGTTCTTTTCCTTTTGCCTTTGGTATCGTCAAGCTCAATCGGGTTGGTGAGTACTTCATCTGAGATTCGTCCCATACAGCAACCAACTGTCTTCTCTTTGTTGTATGTCACCTTTGCCAACATCATTTTTTTACTCCAAGTCATCCCTTCTAGTACTGCTGAGAATTTCATATGACTCAATCTTTTCAAAGCGCTTTCTCAAGTAGGTGGAGGTTTAACCATCCTTTGCCCTTGGATGGGCCTAGGGTGATCGTTGGCATGCTTAACTTTTTGTAGTTAAAATGAATTTCCTTCTTCATAGCTTCAATTAATCGATTGTCTTGCCTAATATTTTGGTTGATAAAATATGTCGTTTGATCGAGCCGGCCTCGCACACAGCTTACAAAGGTGCTGATAGTTTAAAATTATTGCTTCCAAATGTGCTTTGGTCTACTCGACCATGGGCTTAGGCTTCATACTCTTCTTGCCATCTTTTCGCTCCTCGACTTGACCCATTTAAACTCCAAGATCAATTTTTTTTCATGGTTAAACCGGCCTTTGAGGATTAATGATAACCATAATGATCTCCATGTTGGACGAAAATGGATCAATATCGATCAACATTGTTTCTTTTTTCTTTTTCAAGGAACTTCAGTAACCCTTTGTTGATTTATATTGAATAATATTCATGAAAATAACACATTTGTTGGTGGAATGCAACCGAGTTCCATGCCATTTGCAATAATTAATTTTCTTCAATTCTTCTGCTGTCAGAATCTTATAGTTAACAAGACTTTTGATAAATTTACCAGCTAACATGATATTAAAGATTTTGTCACAGTGCATGAGAAATATCAAAAGTGTACGTTCTTTGAACTTTCTGATTAGACGATGTCATTACCTTTGCATTAACTAAGAATGATTCTAAGCCCCGTTTGATACGATGGATCCTTCTACTCCAAGAATTTGATTTGGAAATTAAAGATAAAAAGGGAGTAGAGAACGTAGTGGCCGATCACCTTTCTCGCCTTAACACCTCTGATTCCCTTGAGGCGACCCATATCAATGATATGTTCATTGATGAACAATTTTCCGAGTCTCCCATTTACCTTGGTTCGATATTGCTAATTATCTTGCTACGGGTGCTATACCACATTGGACTACGAAGATAAGAAGAAATTCTTCACCGAGGTACGTAACTAATTCGATGATATTTATTTATTTAAATATTGCCCGACCAAATCCTAAGGAGATGTGTACGACGAAATATTACCCATCCTTTTGTCATTCTCAAGCTGTGGTGGTCACTTTTCTGCTAAAAAGACCACGGCAAAGATTCTGTAGTATGGCTATCGGCCCACTATGTTTAGGGACACTCATGAGTTTTGCAAAGCTTATGAGCGTTGTCGAAATTGGAAGCATTGTCCCGTCGAAATATGATGCCTTTGAATCCCATCCTTATCATCGAAGCATTGATTTTTGGGGCATCGATTTCATGGGACCATTCCCCCAATCGTTTGGAAATTTGTATATTTTGCTCGCCATGGATTATGTCACTAAATGGGTCGAAGCGATTCCGTGTCAAACTAATGACCATCACACGGTCATTAAATTCCTAAAAGAAAACATCCTTTCTCGATTCGGAATGCCTCAAGCCATCATTAGTGATGGGGGCTCACACTTTTGTAATAAACCATTTGAGAGCTTAATGAAGAAATACGGTATCTCTTATAAGGTGAGCACCCCATACCACCCACAGACAAGTGGGCAAGCCGAGATTTCTAATAGAGAAATTAAACACATCTTGGAGAAAACGGTCAACCCTAATCGTAAGGATTGGTCAATCCGATTGACCGATGCCTTATGGGCATACCATACTGCCTTTAAAACCCCTATTGGAATGTCTCCCTTTAGACTTGTCTATGGAAAAGCTTGTCACTTGCCTGTGGAGCTGGAACATAAAGCGTACTGAGTGATCAAAAATCTTAATTTCAATCTGGACAACGCTGGCTCGCTACGCAAACTTCAATTGAATGAACTTGAAGAAATCCGGAATGATGCGTATGATAATTCGAGAATTTACAAGGACAAGATGAAAGCATTTCATGACCAACACATTTTACGAAAATCATTCACGCCTGATCAGAAGGTCCTTTTGTACAATTCTCGATTACATCTCTTTCCGGATAAGCTTCGATCTCGTTGGACCGGCCCTTACCTTGTTGTAACTGTTTTTCCTCATGGGGCTGTTGAAATTAGAGATCCCGACAATGGTAAGGAGTTTAAAGTCAATGGACATCGATTGAAACCATTTTTCGAGAAATTTGATTCAGAGGACATGTCCATACCTCTGACTGATCCTGTTTACCTAGATTGATCTCCTAGTCTGATGGAGGTATAGGTAGGTTTATCGCTTTCATAGGACTAGAGCTGTTGCTTTATTTGTCTGGCTGAAGATGGTAAACTTAGTGCTCTTGGGAGGCAACCCAGCTCGTCATTTCATTTTGTTTTTATCATTAGTTAGTTCAATGTTTGTGGGTAACATTACTGCAAATCCTCACGAGACTACAACTCGTCCACTAGGGGCAACCTAGGGGTTTAAAGGCTTGTTGCATACGCTAAATGCAATCAAGAGCACCTACGAAAGTGGTATAGATAGGATTTTATTTTTGTTATTTTTGTGTTGCCTTCTCTCTCGTGCTGACCGACACCCATGCTGCGATCTCTTGGAAAGTGTCTCTCGACTCATCATCCAGGTACTATCTTCCCATCACTTCATATTTACTTTTCGTTGTCCCAAGTGCATTGCACGCTCATATCTTTTACATTGAGGACAATGTAGATTTTAGGTTGGGGGTGGGAGATTAGGTTTCCTAATCAGCGTTTTCTTGGTCTTGACCAAAAATTGTGAAAACTTTTAAATTTTTTTCTGGACTTTCTTGTGAATTCGAAGAGATTTTGACAAGCCATCTAGGGCACTTGGAATTTCAAGATGCATGATGTTGGAAATTTAAGACGCTTGGACTCAGTATCTATTGGATTGCATAATTAAGTTTGAATTGTTAATCCATTACTAGAATTTGTAAACTTTGATTGAGTTATGATCTCACATGTCACATCTCGCTTTCACATTAAGGTCTCAGTTTGATATTGAAGGATTTACTTGGTACTCACTAAGCATGAAAGGAACCAACTTGAAAAATTGAATGGATTGGGCGAACAGTCTTTACCATAGGTTTGCTCCCTATAGGTGAAGATTCGATTCCCCATGGATGATATTTGAAAAATAGTTGGGTGTATAGTCTTTACCTTAGGTTTGCTCCCTATAGGTGAGGATTTGATCCCTCTTCTTGGCGTTACTTCTAATGAAAAAAATCAAAAATTAAAAGAATAAAAAGATAATGTGTAAGGCAAAGTTGGATTACCGTGAATTCTCTTATTGGTCTCCGATAATATCTTTAAATAGAGAGGTGAATCTTAATGTTGATAAGTCAAGATTAGACTTTACATCCATGGAATTCAATGTTTAGAATTTTTCTAATTCCTGGAATAATACTTTGAACTTGATTATGAAGTTTACCGTGCGCCTGAGTCTAGGAGAAAGTAATACCCAACAGTCATGAATCTAAAAATTCTCATATCTGGATTACTTTGCAAAAATCACTCGAGTTTATAAATTGTTCTGTAATTCTCAACTTACTTTTCGCATATTTTGCTCGGGACTACACCAAGTCCCGAGTTTGTTGAGGGTCTAATATTACATATCAGACCCAATTATTGCCTGGATTTATAAACATGGTACCGTTGAATAGCCCATTTTAATCATGTTTGTGTTGCAAGGTGGAATTGCGAGCCTGACCGGATCGGGATGCTAAAAGCACGGATTTAACGCTCAATGCACCAAGGCAAGGGACGGACTCCAAGGGACCAAGATCAACGGAATTATACGCCAGGATCCGCGAAAATTGAGAAATTAAGCTCAAGTGGCTTGAAAGTCAGAATGCAAGATCACCGGGTTTCCATCATCTGCTTGGCTCGAAACTTTATACATGGCTCGAGGACTAAAAACTAACCATACACGTCAAATTTCAATCATTGGATCCTCATGAAAGTGGCAAAACAGATAGATCAGTTGATTTGGGGCCCACCCGCCGTCCGGATACTCTTTAACTTCGGCCCCAAATGAAATGGGGAACAAGATGGATGGTGTGGATTTCTCATAATTATCATACAAGTGTACATAGTACACTTTTGCACTAAGACGTGCATGGCAACACAGGACCATCTCCTCTTCAAAAACAAAAACAGAAGTTATGACCTCTGCACGATCTCGGTGGGCCATCATCATGGACAAAAAGATCAATCCGAGCCGTCAATCCAAACCTAATGAATGAACCATGTTGATATTATATACCCATGCACCCATACATGCTGGTTTCAACGGTCACAAACGGACAGCCCTGCACTGATTGCAGCGTGATTACCACCTTTGGCCGCGTCCATAACATTCCAAAGCCAGACACATCCAGCTGAAATTTCGAGGAGAATCTGGTGAACGGAATGGATTCATCTGGAAATCCCGATAATGGGCCCCACCAAGCTTCAGCGCAGCAAGGCGTGCGTATTCACGAGCGTCCGGACGCTGCCCGGTTTCTCCGGTCGTAACGTGATCAAGATCACATTCTGATGCATGATCCGGACCGTCCAAACTTTCGCAATGAAGGTCCTAACGCTGTCCAAGAAGGCGAATATGAAAATCTGGACGATCCTTTGTCTCAGATTCAGAAAACGCAATACGGTTATGCGTTTTTGCTGCGCAGAACAGAGGTACGCAGTCGGATGTTTTCTTTGGCAAACTGTCCTACGTAAATAAGGTCGGTGAACGACCTAGCCACCGACGGCTGCTGCTGTTATAAAAGGAAAAGAGAAGGAGGAGCCGTGGGGGGAAAGGGAGGTGAGCTCGGCTTGGTTGGAACGAGAAGACAGGAGGCAGAGGCTGGGCTTGAACGTGGAGACAGAGAGGAGAACGAAAAGTTTTTTTTCTTTTCTATTTCCTTGGCTATTGTTTTTCCTTGCTTTCTTTCCCTTATGACTCTTAAGGTCATTAGCCTAATCATGATGGGCTAATCCTCCTAGCTAAGGCTAAGAGGTGAAGCTTGTATTGAGATGGGAGACTCTATTTGTTGATTTAATTATTTAATTGTGAATTAAACTTGATTGTGGTTTAATTATTAAGGGATGTTTGTAGTTTTTTAATGGTCTATTGTGACTGAAATTACAATGGGTCTGAGATAGCTTTGAGCATGTTCCTTTCTTTTTGTATTTATGACGTCAGGAAGCCCTGTTGTTCACCATCGTCTCATGGGCATGGTCGGATGACGGAACCCTTCCTAACTTTCATGCACTATTGATTGGTTGGTAATTAGTTTAATCATGTTGTTTGCTTTGTCTCCTGGGCATGGTTAGATGATGGAATCCATTCTAATTCATATACCTTTCATCTCTTGAAAACCAGATCAAGTAAATTCAGTTTAAATTCAATAATTCTTGATGCAGGCAAAAGATCTCCCTGATCCCTACAAGTGGATCCTCTGAATCCCTAGTTTCCTTCCTCTGAATTCCTTAAGTTTTACATTAATCTCTCACCATTATTCATCAATTTACATTGGATTTAGATTGCATCTTAGGCTAGTTCTATATCTAGTTAGTTTCAGATCACGTACAAGTATCAGTCTCTGTGGATTCGACCTCGGTCTTACCGAGTTTATTACTACATCACAACCCTATACTTGGGGAGTGAACAAGTTTTTGGCGCCGTTGCCGGGGACTGACGGTTACGATTCTCTGAAATTAATTGGTTTTAGGATTAGTTTAAGATTAGAATTTTACTAACCTTAGTTTTTATTTTTATTTAAGTTCAAAACTAACTTGTTTCCTGTTTTATAGGATCCTGACATAAGTTTCTCAATTGGTAATTCCTTCCTAATCTCTCTACTTTTTCTACTTTTTAGAATTAGGGTTTAAATTGTGAAAATTTTTAATTCTAGTATTTTTCTATTTTTAGGAAGTAGTTTATTTTTAGAAACTTTCCTCTTTTGTTTTTTACTTTCTAATTTTAACTCTTTTAGAATCTGACTTTGTTTCCTAATTCACTTTTAGAAATTTTCTACTTGTAGAATTTTTATTTAGAAACTAACCTTCCTATTTTGTATGCCTTTAAGATAGAAATTTCTAATTCGGTAAGCTCCTTCCCTACTTTCTATTTTTCAGTTCTCTTTTTGTAATTTACTTTCTAGTTTAGGACTTTCCTAATTTATTTTAGAAATTTCCACTTTCTTTTAGGAATTCCTTCTTTTAGAAATCATTCACTCTATCTTTCTTTTAAAGGATTGTTCTTCTCCTTTTTTAGAATCTAACTTATTTTGTTTTATTTTGCGGGTCTTTAACTTAGGGCCTCCAATTTGGTAACTCCTTTCCAACCCTCCCTTTCTTTTTAGATTTTCTTTCTTAGGATTAGGTTTCAAATTTAAATTGAGGGTCATGAGTGTTTCATGCCCAAGTGGGCCCGTGACGACACTCGACGTCTCTGATCAAGGAGGATTGGTTGAGGGGTTGACTATCCATCGCAGGACTAGACACCGCTCGAAATCCCCGGAGTTAACTGAGGTTATGGCTGAAGACCAACCTCCTCTACTCCCACCCAGGGTGGAGGATACCCAAGATGAGAATGAGGTGCATCAGGCACCCCCGCCTCGTACTTTACGAGATTATCTACAACCGGCGGGAGTGAGTATGCCCTCATGCATGATTTTTTCTGAAAACACAGGACAAATGGACATCAAGCCGGAGTTATCTAACTCCTTCCCAAATTCCATG